>NC_041226.1:49269204-49333135 GCF_002837175.3 Physeter macrocephalus | reverse complement strand
CTGGGAGGATCCCACGTGCCGTGGAGCGGCTGGGCCCGTGAGCCGTGGCCGCTGGGCCTGCGCGTCCGGAGCCTGTGCTCCGCAACGGGAGAGGCCACAGCAGAGGGAGGCCCGCATACCACAAAAAAAAAAAAAAAAAAAATAGTCTAGGTAACATTGTCACCGTACATAATTACAAAAAATTTTTTTTCTTATGTTGAGAACTTTCTTCAGCAACTTTCAAACATGCAATACAGTATTATTACCTATAGTCACCATGCTGTACATTACATCCCCAGGACTTATTCATCTTATAACTGGAAGTTTGTACCCTTTGACCCCCTCATCCATTTCTCCCAGCCCCCGACCCCACCTCTGCAATCATTAATCTCTTCTCTGTATCTAGGAGCTTAGTATAAAACTCTTTATAGTGTTCTAAACTGCAGAAGAATTTAGGACATTATACTTTTCCATCTTACATAACTTCACAAAGTAACACTTGCCAATAAAATCCTGCCATTTTAGCCTCTCTTCTTTTTCCCTACACCCAGCTCTCACATGGATCTGAATTTGTGTAAGAATATTGCTGAACTTTCTGCAATGATGGAAACGTTCTATATCTGCAGTGTTCAATACACTAACCACTAGCCACATGTGGCTAGAGCACTTAAACATGGCTAGTGCGACTGGGGAACTGAGTTTTTAACTTCCAGAGGCATCTTTAATGAAGGTAAATTTCACTACCAAACATGGAAATAGTGGATGACACACAGCCAGTTTACGATCTACATCTCTAGTCACCTGCAAACCCCATATCCTTATCTTCTCTCGGTCACACACTTTATTACTCCCAATAGTTTTCGGGCAAATTTCTTAGGAAAAAATAAAACTGCAACACTACTTTGACAGTCAACCCTCAGGTATACGTAATGAGATAGTACATTTATCAATAATAAACTGAAGCAAGGACTTCACATTAACTTTGGGTTCAAAATCTTGTGCATTGACCCTGCTACTGCAGTTGTAGACTATACTTCATTTCATTCCTGTTGACCACACTGTACAGGTAGTTATAGGCCATGATTTCCAGATGGCAAAATTCAGAACAGAAAGAGAAAGTGACATCAAGACCTCGAAACAAGACTTCTGAACTATCACAGCTGTTTGATTATATAACATTTAAATTCTCTCATTTTTGTCAGTTCACTATTATTACCTATGATATTTTGACATTAGTTGAAAATTAACAGTGTTCTTCGCAATACTGTGGTTTTAAAACATAAAATTTCAGGCTTATCCAAATGAACTCATTCAACTTAAATGTGTTTATGATACTATAGAGGATTCATTTGATTCTTAAATTTTCAATCTTTGTAATTAGAGAACCCTTCGATATCATGGGTCATACCAAAGTTCTCTTTATCTTTGCCTCTTTGTGTTTTTACACGGGATATCTTTTTTATTGCTCTCTAGACATCAAGTCTGCACTGAGATGCTACAATGGTGCCACACCAGTGAGTAGGAGCTTAGCCCCCAGCCACACAAAATATATTGAAAATCCAGGGGCAAAAAACACTTCCCCGAGTGCCACCGTGCCTACTCTGCAGATCAGTATTTTTTAGATAACCCCTAAACAAAACAAATCAAAAAGACAGCAACTATATTATCCCAGGAGAGCCATGGTAAACATTGACATAAAGATTCTGGAAAGTACAGTAGCAAAGACACCTATTGGCTTTATTTCAAACTCAGTGCTTTTCTGTGACTTTAACCTTTGAACACTTTATCTTCTCACCTGACATCTCTTAATAGCCTATGGAACTAATGTTCCAGAGAATACTCTAGGCCTTAAGGTATTTCTAAGTATCAATTTCCTGTTTCCAAATATTCTGGCTTATTCTAGATCTATATAAATTCAACAGGTTCAGAAACCCTATCAGTTCAACAGAATGCCAGGTTAAGAGGTTTCCAAGAGATCGATAAGACCATTAGATAAATAAATAAACTAATAAGTAAATAAATAACTTCCACCGTGCATTCCTAGAGTCCACACCGAGAACTTCTCTGACAGTTTACAGTTGCTTTGCCAAGAGGCTTCAAACATATCTGGGATCACGATTGCTCTTCAAGCTACAGATTTGTCATTAATTGTAGATGCAATTGACTGAATGATTATTGCCTATAAGCAGGCTCTTGTAGACAAGATTTCCTCTATTGAAAACACCTAGAGGGTCTGTTACAAATAGCAGTTCCCCAGACCAGATAACACACAGTAGTTTTTATGACTTGCCTTAGTTTTAGCTTGATTTCTTTGAGACAACAGGAAGGAGCTCTCGTACATAATTTAGTTTAGAAAATTATCTGTGTGAGGACTGCCTATGAAACTACTGTGTGGTGAGAATGAAAAGTATCTTTGAAAGTCAAAAAGGCATCATTAAAATGATTTTCCCTCAGGAATAAGACTGCTTAACAGCTTCTTCAAAACAAATAATAAGTGAAAAGGAAAGGATTTACAAGGTGTCCAGATTTTAGAATTTTACAGTTCTGAGTTATGTTTTATCTACCTAATAATTACTATCTCCAAACCACTTAAATATGTGACTCCCACAGAGAGTGCCTTTATCTGTGTCTAAGTTCTTCTCTAGGAAAAATTTCTATCCATGCTTTTAATCTATATTTAAGAAGAAGTTGAAACCAGGCTATGGAAGCAGATCGCATGAGATAGTACTGTGTAGAAGACAAACTGAAGTCAGAAAGACATAGGTTCAAATCCCTACTCTAACAATTGTAAACTGTGTAACCATACAGGATATTTACCTTTCCTGAATGTCAGTTTCTCTATCTGTGAAATGGATATCACAGCACCCTACAACAAAAGATAGTCAAGAGAATCCGATGAGACAGTGTATGTAAAGCATTTAAAATCAGGCCTGGAAAATAGTAAAATATGTTAAAATATGCTAGAAAATGGGGATTATTACTCTAAACTATTATTTTGGTCTAAGAGAACTTTCAGAATTATTTTTTTCTATGTAGTTTCTGGAATATAATATGCAAGCATCCATTTCTTTAAACTATGTACCACATCGATTCCCTTCCTTTATTAAACAAATACTCAAGTCACGAAGGATCAGGAGATAAGAGAAAGTCCTGGCCACTGAGAGGTCACCATCGAGTCAAGAGACAGCTGAGGCCCAAATCCTGGCAGCGCATCACAGCAAGTGCATAATGGGAGAGGTGTGATCACAGTGCTGTTGGAAGACAGGAAGAGAGTGGCAAGCTCTGCCCCAGTATGCAGGCTCTGTCTTCTTAGGGAAGAAAGAAGAGAAGCTGGACCTTGAAGGACCAAGGGGATTTGCCAGGTGGAGGAATGGGATGGGTCTTTCAGCAGATGCATCGGGAAATGAGATGTTCAGTGGAGCTAGAGAGTGCATATGTGTGGCTTGTAGGGAGTGGAGGAAGGACAAGAAGAAAGAGTTTCAAGAGTGTTCATATAAGGGGCTTAAAAAGCCAAAAGTGGTCAGACCGGAAAGAAAAAGGAAAAAATGGTAATTAAGTTACTGAACACCTACTATGGCTGGCATCGTATCAGATGCTTCACCTACGATTTTGCATCTAAATCATAGGACAGCACTCCAAGATAAGCAGTATTCTCTCCATTGTGCAGATGAGGAAAGTGTGGCTCTCAGAAGTTAAGCAAGTTGCTCAAAGTTACAGAAAAAGAAATTGAAGAAATTTGCATTCCAGCCCAGGTTTGTTGAACCGCAGAGAGGATGCCAACCTCTATTTTAAGCAAGGGGAACCAGTGGGGGGGTCTTTAAAAAAGGAAGTGACCTCATCAAAAAAATGTTTTTTGAAAGGAAAGTATGGTGACAGAATATAAGATGATGGACTGGAGGAAGAGAAGGCTGGAGATGAGGAGATTAGGTCGAGGTTATTGCAGCTTTGCAGGGGAAAGGTGAGGGAGGTTTCAGCGAGCCAGCTCCTGTGCAGATGGAGAGGAAAGAAACACTTCTTAGAGAGACTCCAACAGGCTTGGCTACCAACTGGATGTGAATATACCTAGAATAAAATCTCTGAAGTTTATGATAGAATGTACGCAAGGGAGAATAGTGAACTACTTTATTTTAGAACGGTATGTTAATTTGGAAGAACAGAGTCAAACACGTGGCATTATGTCATCTAAATCCGTCCTATCCAAAGTGTAGTCCACAGGCCAGCACATCGCTACACCCAGAAGTTTGTCGGAAATGCCAGATTTCATGCCCTGCTCAGGACCTTTTGAAACAATCTGCATTTTAACAAGATCACCGTGGAAAAGCAGCACTAAACTAAAAGATCTAAAATTGAGGGTAATAGAGGAGGAAGGTATCCGAGAAGAGAGGTAATTTTCTTTAAAAATAGGCTCTAAACCCTGAATTTTGACCATGAATCTATAATCTTTCAAAAGAATTCTGGTTAGCAGTGATCTTACTTCCTATTACTTTTATTATGTTAAGAAGTTTCTAGAAGAAGCAGCCACAGGTGCTGACATAGCCAAGATGTAAAAGGCAGATGCTCATTCAATTCAGTATTTTATAAAAAACTGCCAAATCCAAGCTGTAACCAAATGATTAGGTGGCATTTGATTTGCTCATTTGGAATGTTAGCAGGGATAATGCTTACATAAGCTCTGTGCTGTCTTATATTGTCCTTCAGTTACTGGAAAAAGAGAAATCCAAAGAGAGTATATTTTATCATCATGACTGACTGAAAGGGAGGCAGAACAGAAAGATCTTAAAATATTTTCTGAACTTTCAATCCATTCATTCAATACATGTGTGTATTAGAGTGTGTGTCTGTGTGTGTAATGTTGAGAAGGTCTTGAATGCCGTCCTGAATTTATTTTTCTCTCCAACTGTTATGGATCCAAAGTCTGTAGACTGTACACAACGATTAATGAGAACCAGAGCCAAGACAGATAGGTTCGGTAGAGCCTGGAAGGGAAAAAAAATAATACAACTCAGAAAGGTACACCAGCTAAAATTCTTCACCCAAGATTTGCCCTGGAATCTCTTCTAAACCACTGGCCCAGTGATTTGTACCAGCTTTCTCCCATTCCATCTACCCTGATGAGCACTGGTATCCTTTGTAAAGAATATTGGGACTATATAGTCTCCTTGTCTTATAATTTGATCCTTTAGCTGTGATGGGCAAATTTAAATATTTTGTCTTGGCTCAATAAGAAAAGTTTGTATACAATTTAAACATTGGCAAGTGGCCAATGCGATGTGTCCTCTCTGGTCCGTGCATCCTTATCCCTGTAATGGCAGTATCCTGAAGAGAGTAGGGCTGCATTGCTCTTTTCATCGTCACTGTTGTTTGTTAACAAACTTTTCTGAGAACTATGATCAAGCACTGTTCTAGGCTCTGGGGCACAGAGGTGACCAAAGCCACTGCTCACACACACCTGACATCCAGGTGAGCAAAACAGATAATGAACAAATGGAAAATATAACCATAAGGTAACCATAAGGTTTAGTAGTGATAAGTGACAACAACAAAAAAGCATAAATGTGGTGTCGTGAGCAATAAGGATGCTGTTTCAGACAGGGTGTTAAGTCAGATTTCTCTGGGGAGCTGAGACCTGAATAAAGTAGAGAGGTCAGACTTGGGAGGAGAGGAGTTCCAGGCTAAAGGAGCTGCAAAGGCAAAGAACTTTGGGCGGAAGCGCATTAGGCATGTTTGGGAAATGGCTAGAAGGTGAACACGGCTGGAGCAGAGGGACAGGGAAGAAGAGTGAGAGAAAATGTTCAGCCAGGTGCCATCGTGTAGGCCCTTGAAGGACATTGAAGGTCATAAGAGAGTTAAAACAAACAGACCAAAAAAATCTTTCATTTACTGAGACAGGCATTACACTAATAAGACGTATATATGTTAGTCTAATCCTCACGATCATCCTATATATGGGTATCATCATTATCCCTCAAGAAAAATGAGATTTAGAAAGATTAATCAACATGACCAAGGTCAGACAGCTACTGAGAGTTGCAGCTGGAATCTGAACCCAGGTCTGTCTGATACCAGAGGCCATTATACTTTCCACAATGCTGTTATGACAGCTGGATCTCTGGAATCAAAATTTACATGCAGTTAATTGATGGAAATACTGTGAAATTCAAGTAAAATAGACATGGCTGTGATCCTTCTAAGTTTAATGAAAGGGTAGAATTATATTCTCTAGTCTTGACCACAATTAAATTTTATTTTGGGCCACGTTTTTCATGCTCTTAACACAGTAGGATTCTCACTGAATGATCAGTCCACAATAATTTTGTACAAGCATTTATTTAAGTTATAAGATAATCAAATCTTTATAACATCTAGTTAACCTCTCATCGGACTCAGCAGACAGTAAGCCATCATACACAGCTGTGAAGACATTTTCATTTCAAAAATCTTTGATACTGGGTACTGAATTTGAGAGACAGATGTTCAAAATATATAGTAGTTTCTACTTCTTCCTAATTTACATCATCATTGCTAATTTGTGCACCTGCTTTTCTAAATTTAATCTCACAATACATATATCCACTCGAGTAGGTCTGTTCTGTATGTACCCACCCTTCCCTGTCTCATTCTCCCAACCAGAGCTCTTGTCCTTAGAACTCGTTCCCTCTGTGCCCATTAAAATCTGCCTGTTCCTTTCATGCCCTGCCCTTCTCGTTGGTGCATTTAACACACTGCCCTGCCTGTGTGATGGATTAACCTTCCTTAAATACATTCTGCTTCAACAACTGGCCATGGGCGGGTGGCTTGACTTTGTCTTCTAAGTCTCTGAGGGCCTGACTTTGCCCATTCATAGATTACGAGACCTTTGGAACAACAACCTTTATTTCTGGCCTCCCAACCACACTTGTATCTTCTGTTGACCAGAATATTTATTTGACTCTTTCGGTTAGTTGAATAATCCCTAATTCATACAGAGCTGATTTATCTGATTGTCACCTTCCCTACAAGGTAGTGTGGTTTTCAAACCTATTTGCAGGCACTTTACTCGGAAAAGCCCTAGAATCTGAGTGACCTGGACACACATTTTAATGACACAAAAACCTACTTGATTTTAAAAAATAAAATCCACTTAGGATAAAAATAAGCCAGGTAGGTCTCCTTTCCTCCAATACCTTCTCTTCTACAAACTTCTAAATTTTAGAGCTAGTTCGTTTTAGGAAGCTCTGCTCCATGGGGCAATAAGTTTTTGTAAGACAGTTGGTATAATTTTGTTTTCTATTAGGTCAGTGGTGACGAAATTAAGCTTAGCAGGACCTTTCTATGAACACTTCAGTAAAAGTTCTGTTCATGTAGTTCTTTTTTTAAGCAAAAAGCAGTCTTTTCTTATGCTGATTTTATACTGAAAAGAGACCTGATATCAGAGGCCATGTAAATCAGGTATAAATTATAAAAGGTTTTTACTTATTTTCAGGACGACAGTGTTTAAAATACTCTAGGTGCTCCAACAGTTGGTTGAAGTGCAGAAGCTGAAGAAATTCTGGGCTTGTAAAGAAACTGCAGTGTCTAAAACTCTCCAGAAGCACTCAGAATGACAGGGCTCTTAACCAATAAAATGTGAGATTCAAGGAAAACATTGTCACAACTCAGCAAATAATAAGGAGCAGGTTTAAGTATGACATCATTGAAAAACACTCTCATTGGCGGGCCCTCTGTGTGCTGGTTACTGTTCTATTTGTGGAAGCAGCAGCCTTATTCAAATTAACCTTTTCACGCAGAGGGGAGGAGGGAGGTGGTGAGTAAATACGCTGCAGTCTTTTCCCTGAAGGTGATGTGCTCTCAAATTCACTGTACATTGCCTGTGAGCAGGCAAAATAAAAATAAATTCAGCTGTGGCAGTGTTTCACAGGGATAATAGCTGCTTGAATTAGATCAGGTCAGTGAAAAGGAATGGAATAGAAGCTGTTGCAGAGTTCAAACAAATTTCTGAATGTTCTCTTCCCTTTTATTCCTTCCCCCCACTTATTATTTCTCCGTGTCTCGTTTCTGGACTCAATTGCTACATAGACTAAACTTGGTATCCCTCCAATCAGCCATTCGAGGGAGGGATTTCTTTGAATACTAATACCTCCAGCCTGTGCTGTCTAGCAGACAGTTCAGATTAACGGATAGTTCTCTGGCGTGATAGAAATACTCAGGAGTATGAAGCTGACGAGGTAATTTGGTCACATTTACTGTAGTCAGTGAGGAACTGTCATTTTCCATCCTATTCCTGTTATATAACGTAGGGCCTCCAGCTACATCTGTGATACACAGGAGAGCCCACTCTGTTTTCGACTTGGTTCTTTGCTTTAATATAGGAGCGCTCCGATGCAGGGGGCCGTCCCTAGGTCTGGTCCCCGTCTAGATCGGCTTCTAGTACTTTGTACAACTTTGCTCAAATGAAATGCTTTGCGTCTTTGGCTTTATTTCTTTTACAACTTCAGATTTCAGTTTCACTCTCTCTTGTCATCTATGAAGACCATTCAGGATACAAACCATGTAAAATTTTGAATCCTGCTTTAGAGTAAACCTGCTTTGGTAATTTCTCGTTTCCAATATTTCTAGTTTCTTCCCTTCCCTTGTCGCCTCTTCCTTCCTACCTCAAAATACCTCTACTTGTCAAAGACAAATTTTAAAATGCAAGTGACAAAGGTCTCCAGAAAGTTGACAGTCAACCTGTGATCTCTACCACAATATGGGTTGTCACTCTGTTTGGGCACTCGTAACAAACTGCCACGGACTGAGTGGCTTATAAATGGCAGAAATGTCTTTCTCACAGTTTGGGAGGCTGGAAGCCTGAGATCAGGGTGAGGTGAGGGACCTCACTAAGTGCAGATTTCTCCTTGTCTCCTCCTTGGGCCCTCACACGGTGGAAGGGGCTAGGGAGCTCTGTGGGTCTCTTTTACAAGGGCACTAATCCCATTCAGGGCCCCACCCTCATGACTTAAGCATCACTCAATGGCCACCTGGGAATACCATCATCTTTGGGGGTTAGGATTTCAACATATGTATTTGGGGGTGGGGGGAGACACAAATATTCAGACCAAACATTAGGCAAAAATGGTTGTATTTCAGGTCAGAAATAAGTTGCTACAGGCAAAGAGCTAGTTCCCATTGCTCCAAACATGCTGCACTATTGCGTGTCCTTAAAGAGGTGTTAACCTCTGAGATCTTCCCTTGCTACTCCCCTAAAAATATTAATAATCTTGTCATCAAACGTTAATGACAATGGCACCAGCATGATACCACGTGTTACAATCTCATTTGGACTGTCTGTACTTGTTTTGCCTTTGTAACTTACAATTCCTTTACATTTATCTGGATCTTGTAGCTGTTACTGTGTTCTGAACAAAACTGTACAGATTTAGAAAATAGTAGCTTGTGTGAGGAAGGTTAAGAGCACTCCGATTTCATCACTGCTGAATAAATAATGCAAGAGAAGGTGAACTGAAGGACCACTGGGAAGCTGGGTGACCGGTGGGGAGCAGGTGTGCACTGAGGCAAGGGGCAGAAACGAGGCAGGAAGGATGGGGCGTAGACTAAGTCACTGTCACCCTTACGAACTGGCCCTGCCCAAGCCCCCCCAGTTTCCTGCCAGGAACCACTGAGAACTATGGGCTCTTTCACGGGGAGCTGCTGAAACCCCAGGAACCAGGTGTCTGGAGCAGTTTTCAGCACAGCTCTCTGTATGTCGTTGAAATCCAGCACTCCTGTGTGCCCAGCTTTCCATTTTTTGACTTTTTGCACCTTTCCCTGCCTAATCCCAACCCTTCCTTTGAAAGGAGACCGTTCCACGGCCAACCTTGGCAAACCACTCCAAGAGAGGAGCTCAGAGGTCGCCGGCTTGACCTGGCGCACCACGTGTCCTCAGCTTACGCTGCCTGAATGCAGCATTGTTCCCGTGCTGAATGAAGTTTCAGAAAATGACTTTCAGATGTTACATTCCCATTCTGGGGCTGTTTTACCCCCTTGCCGTTTATAATCGCATAAAACTCATCACCTTTGTTTGGCCCTGGACAAAAATGAAAAAGAAACTCATAAAATAGCATCCTAGATGAGATGAACTGATATCAGCTGGCAATGCTTCACCTTAAGACCACTACCAAATAATTGGATGATTGCCCTTCCACTGTATTTACCTTTTTAGTTTGTCTATTTGCTTCTTTTGCTGTAACTGTCAAATCCACTGGGTTCTTTTAGGCAGTGCCCACAGATGACTGTGACCCTCTTTATCTGAACTCTGATCAGAAAGCTGCCTAGTTCTCCTCAGGTTTTTTTCCTCCCGCCACCCCCCACTTCAAACCAGAAAAGTAGCTGCTGAAAGCAGAACAGTTGCTATGGCAACCTCTTGGCAGTTTCCTCAGTGAGTAACAGTGTTGATTTCCCGAGGAGGCCCGGTGGGAGGGGGTGGAGCTCTGAGGAGGGAAAGGAAGGTTACCGTGCACTTAGTTAATATGCAAAACCACTTTCGCAGTGCTGGATGCGCCGTGAATAAGCGCAAACAAAGCCATGCTTGATCAGCTAACATGGACTTTGCACACTAGTTGATCTGTCCAAGGATGCAGATGTTGGCTCTGAGAGAGATTTTGCCATTGGACAGTAAAGGGCACAAGAGGTAATCCGACAAGAGGTTAAACACTATTTTTGTAATGGTTGGCGAATACGGAAGAAATAAACAGACCTGAGGTGTAATTGCCTTGCTCTTCTTTGCTTTGTTCAAAGAAAAACATAGCAATCTAAATCGCAGGGATGGTGTTTTCTCAGAAAAGCTAACATACTGAAGTTCAAGTTTGCATCAATTAAACTCTATGTAAGATAAACCAATATGTTCAGATATAAGCAAGTATAGCATAATTGGGTTTGTGCTGGAACAAAACATACGGCTCAAGTAGCATCTTTCACCTCGGAGTTTTCAGACAAAGGAGCAGCATATAGTAACTTGGGGCAGGGAGTAGGGGCGGATACTATTGGTTCTGTCCTCTCTCTGGCTCCTCTCTAACTTTGATGCATCCCTGCTTGTTTCCCGGGGGCTGGACAGGTTGGAAATCAACCCCCGAGAGAGTACTATGGAGACTGAGTGCAGTACAGTCCTGGCAAAGGTCACCTGCGGGAGAAATCAGCAGACTGGCTGGGAGCCAGCCCCTTACCTCTTGGCCTGCAGCTTTGCATGTTAAAGAAGAGGTAGATGGATGGAGCCTGCAGCAGTGAGCTGAGGTCTGCCCAGCAGGTGTCACTAGGGATTTAAAGCTTACCAGGCCTTTGGGACAAGGCCTAGGAAACAGCAGAGTAATGATTAATGAAGCTTACTTTAAAATATTTTTGAGAGATGGGATGTGAAATAATTCCAAGGAGTTCTCCTTCCAAGGGACGTTAAAACGATAGCTACAACTTGGTTTAAATGATTTCTGGACCATTCTCTCCAAGGCTCTATCTCCATTTCTGAGCCCCCATTCCAAAAACCAGACATGGCCATAAAACACACTGAATCCAACACAGTGGGGAAATTACACAGGCAAAGCGAAAGCAAGTGCAGAAAATCATTATTACGGTAGATTCCCACTTACAAAATCAGCTTCCATGTCCTAACCCCATAGATGTTGATTTTGTGAGGGATCTCAGGGTTTAGATTAGAGTTCACTGTAAAAATGCAAATGCACCCAGGAGTCACTGTATACATGAGGTCAGTTTGTATTTTATCAGTGGTTAATATTTGTTAACAAAGCCATATGAAGACTATCTCTACTTTTAAAAAACTACATATAAGATGTTATCCACCTCTTAATTTAGGCGACTAGGAATATGCATATGATCACTTTTTTTCTAAGAATGAAGAGTGGGGAAAATTTGTCTCCCCTGAATACGTTTTTGCTGTTTCCCTCTTTGTCTGCCTGGAAGCTCACTACTGCATTTCATCGTGAATTTCAGTAGCTTCCCAAGCTTAGATTTTCTTGTATAATTTCTCCTCCATTCATTTTACACTCAAATAATGGCTTCCTACCTTGTTTTAATCAGTTTATAGTCTTAACGTATCTGTACTTTTCCCTGTGTATATCAACTCACATCCATTTTGGTGTGACATGCCCACTTAGAAAGAAGGGAAGGAGAAGAGAGAGGAGGGAGAGAGGAGAGGGAAGAAACAACACGACTCCGTTATCAACACTCAACATCTTAGGATGAACCTGTTAATCACATTCATCTTCGGTTACCTTTTAGAAAGTGAAAAGAGGGAGCTAGAGTCTTGGAGGAGCTGAGCTTGAATGTGCACAGGAGGCTCTCTGTGCCTAAGAAGAAAACTTATGGACTCTGGGCATCTGAACTGGGAGCAGAGGTGTGAACGCACCAAGGAAGTACCCCTGCTTCAGGGCTTGGCTGAGCATTATCAGGGAGTGTTTATAATTCTTTCTGAGCACTTTAAAAAGCATCATTAGGTACAGTTTTACTTGCAAGCTAAATGAAATTTCTGCCCAATAGATATAATCCCACCCATGTCACAGATGAGAAAAACTGAGGTTCAAGGAAGTTGTCATGTAGTCCAGGGCATTAGGTAACAGAGTCAGGACGAGGAACCAGCCCCCTGCTCACATTTCTGCTAACGGTTGCTAACTCCAGCCCGGGAAGAATGAAACAAAACCACAGGACATGCAGGGACATCATGAAGAAATCCTTTGTTTTCTGTTCTTTCTCCTGGGGACGCCCCATCACACAATATCGCCAAGAAGACTCTCCCACAAATAAAAACACCAGTCTGCAGTTATGCAATTGGAATGGAATTCCATTACCATCTTAGCCAGTCATTATATTTACTTCTGTTTTATGAGGGAAAGAATAAATGACTTTAGCAGTATTGATGTCTACAGGCCCATTTTCTAACCACAAGTCTAACCATTCTCTAGCTTAACTGATGTTGTTTTAATGAGAGCTATTGTTATTATGCATTATTAACAAAGGACCACCATTGCTGTTAATATCACTTAGGGAAGATTCTATAAAGAGTTTTGAGACTACAGATGCAATTAACAAGAAGCCAAATTCTCCATGATGTGAAAAATATCAGGTAGGGCTGGCGACACATGTTTGATCTTATAAAAGTGTTAAGGGGGTCAGAAGTGGATCTCACATGCGCACAAGAAAAGCCACGAACCCCACGAAGATTGATGTATGTGGTAACTTTTCCTCCTCCAAAGAGGAGAAAGTTGGTGAGTTGAGAGGGACTTTCATAAACCTCT
Organism: Physeter macrocephalus; assembly: GCF_002837175.3. NCBI lineage: Eukaryota > Metazoa > Chordata > Mammalia > Artiodactyla > Physeteridae > Physeter > Physeter macrocephalus. The sequence goes on along the minus strand of NC_041226.1, from coordinate 49,319,900 downwards.
GATCTCATGACCATGACAGTGGAATGAATGAATGTAGTATGTCACATTTCAGGGAGTTTGGGCTTACCTAAAAGGTCATATTCATAATGGGTAAAAATAAACATTTACACCTTCAAGTACTGATGTTGGATGTTGGATAATTCTATGACATATTCTAAATATACTGTGAAGCCCATCATTCTCATGGGCTTCATAGTATATCTGAGAGCTGAGACCACAGGATTGGGGCAAAGGCCCCTTACCCATGTCCTGCCTTCAATCATATACTCTCTGAAAGGCCCTCCCCTGGCCTCCAAAGCTGCCATTGCTTGCCAGGCTCAGAGATATAGGATCACTCTTTTGTTGGGGAGGAATGAATTAGAAGGAACTTCTAATTCCTTCACAGCCAGAAGGAACAGAGCCTCAGTCTCTGAGTCTCTTATCCCATACGTGGAAAAGGAAGACTGGGCTGTGGTCCCATCATCTTCAAGGTGAGGATGGAGTTCTGCACGCTAACAAAGGGATCACCTTAGCAGAGTGAGACACTCACCATCCTGGAAACTCTGTGTTCCACAAGAAGCATCACACTACTTTACATTTGTTCTCTGAGAAAAGAGGCTTATTCCACAGTGCCTGAGGGTTACATTTGGAATAACAACACTCTCACATCCTCTTCTAAGACTTCTTTTTTCTGAGTCTGTTTTAACGATTTGCCAACCCTGGATTTTCTCACCTGGCATTCCGCCTCTGTGTGACCAAAAGGCCCAGGTCAGCTGGATGACCCGGGGGCATAAAGGGTAAGTCTATCTGCAAGAAGATCATAGGCAGACATGAGCATTTTTAAGGGCTCTGAGAAACTAACAAGACTTTTAGGGATGCTTAAAGATTATATTTTTGCTGAAAGCCTTCGGTCTCATTGAAATCCCAAGAATCATGTATTTTTACTGGGAATACATAGTCTTTAGCACTTTTAAAGTCTATAATTTAATCTCACATTGATAAAGTGAATATCATTATCCTCATTTTAACAGATATAGAAATAGAGGCACAAGGCTTAAGAGCGGAGAAAGTCATAGAGTAAAAAAAAAAAAAAAAATGGAAGAATCCAAAATAAAATCCAAATTCCCCTGACTTCTAGCCTAATGCTTGGTCTACTCATTAACATATGCTCTCTTTTTAATTAAAAAAAACTCAAAACACCTGTGAAGGAGTGTCTGCTAAAAATGTAGTGTGACTCTTTAGTTTATGCCTTGTCTGGAAGCATTGACTTTTCTAATTTATTAATGCTAGACTCTTGGGTTATTCCATTGGACTTATTTGCATTTTTCCTTGTTTTGTTCTTTTCCAAATTATGGCTCAGAAGGTAAAAGCTACAAGGCTTTCACAGAAGTTTTGGATCATGCCAATAATATCTTCCTAGTAGTTTTATTAATCAAAGGAAAACATCTTGTTAATGGTATAATATCCATGAAGTAACCATTGGAAATAGATAGTAAGTGTTGAAACGATATAGTCTTGGGTTTTTGGAAGATACTTTCTAGCTGGCTTAGATGATTTACACAGATAGGATTTTTCTGTGCAGGTTGTAGTCTGTGTTTCCTATGGAATCTCCAGTAGGTTAGGTTGGGAACTAATGTGCATATTTGTTAGTTTTTAAAGTAGAAGAACTTTGTGAATTTTAAGTCTTTTTTTGGCCACTTTTAAACTAATGTTCTTGTTAAATCATTATAATGCGTCATCAAGCATCAAGCACACTTGTGTTTTGCCGTAATAAACTCTACGAACATACTGAAAGTCAAAATATGATTGTAGAGACAATAGAATTCTAGGATGTTAGAATTATAAAATACCACAGGAATCATACAATCAAAACACACCCAGGAGAGAAACTGTGACCCAGAGAAATTAAGTTCCTCGCCCTCAGTCACGCAGAATTCAGGAACTGAATTCAAACCATCATGAAGGTCCCCAACCTCTGAGACTCATCCCTGTGTCATTACCCTTCCTACTCATTTTTGGTTCTTCGGTTCATTTCTCTTCTTTGGTTCACTGTTTCTCCTCCTCCATGAAGTCATCAATCTCGTATTTCCTTTTCTGCACGTGCTGTTGTTCAGTCACCCAGAGATGTCAGTTTGTATCGCACTGCCTCTCAGGAGAATCACCTCCATCACACTGAGGTGCCAAGATCTTAACACTGTCACCCTGTAGCCCTAGGGAACCTCAGACCATCAGCATGCTTCAACCAACTCCTGCAGGATGACTCCACAGGAAACGCTGACGATAATGTGTAGTGTTAACATGGAGAGAATACAGAGATCCGATTGCCCAGATTCATAAACCACATATACGGCAAACAAAAGCACTGAATTTCAAAGTCTTGCCACCAAGGCAGCATCTTAATCACATACCACCTGCTTAAGTGAGCAGAATCTTAAGGCTGACTTTTCTACTAAGCTGTGAGCTCTGAAGACGAATATTAAACTAGGATTTGGAAAGGAGCGTGTGCTCCTTCATAGAAAAGCACTTTGATTTTAATGTTTAATTATGAAGCTGCCCCACAGAGAAGCTCTGAGCTTGTTGCCATTAGAAAGTGAGTCACACTTGCCAGGGCTGTGGTCAAATTGCAAAACCCCCCCTCACCTTCCACCAGCGTCCTCCAATCATTGACTGACATTCCTAAGGTTAACTGGGCTGAACTTTGAAACGGTCCCAGGCGTCCAGTGGCTGAGCTGCGCTTCTCAAGGTGCATGGGAAGGACATTGTTTTGATGGCAGAAGGGAGCCCTCGCTGACAAGGATTTCCAAGGAAAGCTTTCAGTGGCAGAAGCTAGCAGTGCTTAGCAGAAACAATTTTACATCTGCCTGAAGAAAATATCAACAAAGTTTTCATTTATTTCAGACTGTTGTGAGAGATATTGAATTATTGTGCAGGAAAAAATATTTTCCGTACCCACCAAGAAGATTGCGACAATCTTCCAAAATGGGGAATGTCTTGTAACCAAGCACATAGATCAAAAAGTGATTTATGTGAGCCACTGAGTTTGTACATATTGTGATTTTGACACTATTCACTTTTATAGTCTTATTCTATTACCTTGACAGAAGAAAACTCTCATCTGCTTCTAACTTAGAGTCGAGCTAATTTTGTAAATGCATTTACAGTTTTTATATAGTTAAAAGCAGTTTATTGTCTTTTGCAACAAAATATACAACCTTGTGCTTATTTTATTCGTATTTATCTAAAACAGGAACTGATTTTTTTTTACTAATAACTATATTCATATCCAATATTTAAATACTTTCATCCCTACTTGTCATGCCAGAATACTTTCATATTCCATATGCCTTAATTCTTGTCTCAAATTTTTGAGGCAAAGAGGGACTAGAATAACTTTTCAACTTTTCCTCTGATGACAGTCACTGCAAAAGTACTCTAGCATCCCAGCGTTGAGGGCAAAGAGCACCCCCAGCAAGTGTCATTTCTACCTGAACAACTCATGAAGTGTAGTGAGAATTGTGTGTGTGTGGGCTTCTCCAGAAGAGACTTGGTAAAAAATAAATACACAAATAAATAAAGAGGAAAATTGTAAACATCATCCTTTAAAAGGAGAAAGTTAAAAGAAGGAAAACTGGGCAGAAAAATAAAATATAGCAAAGTATGGACAGCCAAGAATGGGAGAGGTAGAAGTCTAAGAGAAGCATGATGACCAATTAGTAATAAATTACAGATTTTACTCACTGTCAATTAGTCACGGGAGAGAATACCAGATAGACAAAAAGTAGTGACTATCTGATCTTGGTTTCAGAGAAAGTTAATATGTTCTTGAATTTTTTTTCTCTTTTTCTCAGTTTGGGCTGAGATTTTGAGGATTATGGGACAGTTTTTGGCTAGAAAATGTGAGTGTGATTTCTATACACAGCTAGATATTTTTCTCAAAAGTCAGTTAGGAAAAAGAGTAGATAGACGTGTTCACAAAAACAGCATTTCCTATGATTCTCTGTTACGTCAGAAGGTTAGGTCCAACCCTATCCACTAGGGCACTTTCTACCATCAACTTGCAGAAATCTAGGGAATGTGGCCAGAGATGGTGTTTTGACCCAACTTACATTTCCTCACTGTGTCTCGTTCATTAGTTTCTCCCACCACACTCAGAGCCGTGCAGTTTTCACTACCGTGGGATACAATCTATACAGACTTGTAAACTTACAGTGTGCGTTTTATTGTACTACAGAGTAATCAGGTAATAGTGCAAGCCCACTTCCCTAACCACACCTTTATTAGCATTCTAAGGAACAGAATTAAGTTAAGCCTGTTTCCAGTTGTTTCAGTGACTTCAAAATTGAGGGGTGCAGGGAGGAAGCAGTTCATCAGTCTGTCTACCCAGAAAGAACATTAGACCATACCAGGTTGCAGTCCTGGTTCTGGAAACTTGGACTCCTTTCTTAACTGCTCTGAGTACCTGTCTCCTCATCTATAAAGGAAACATGAGAATGACATATAGCTTTGTGAGGATTGGTAATTATTTCTATGACACACGGTAGGAATGTAATAAATGGTAACAATTACTAATCTGCTCATCAACCACGCAGGATAAATTTTAAAAAGATTCTCATGCATATTTTCAACCCTAGGGGTATCCCGCAGTGGATTGTAGCAAGAAACATTACTGCTAAAATCCATTCCTTGTTCTGTTGTCTACACTGATGACATTCAACCCTTCCGGTGTTCTGAGATTAAGATAACATCCTTGTACACATCACTCCTTTCAGAGACTCTCATTTGTTTCCATATATTTGCCCAAGCCTTAGATTCTCTTTACCCATGAGAATTAGTTCAAGCTTCTTAACATGGAATTTAAGGGTCCTTAAAATCTCAGCCCAAACAAGCTTAACAACACTTGACAATGCCCATTATGTACTCTGTGCTCTTTCTCTATTGAGCCCACCATGAAACAGCCCTCTGATGTATTTCCCTGTGTGATGTGTTTTTGTTCCAGCTAAACTCTCCGACTGTAATGCTCTCCACCCTTTTGTTCATTGGTTACGGACCTGATGTTCCCATCTCTGTGCTTGTTCAGCACTTTGATTGTATTCCTCAAAGAGCACTGGTGTCCAAAGAAAACGTCAACAGAATTTCTACTTATTTCAAACTATTGTGAGAGATACTGAATTATTGTGCAGAAAAAAATATTTTTCTTACCCACCAAAAGTTAGACCACACTCTATCGATGTGAAGAGTTTGTTTCAGAATGTTAGTTAACATTTCTTCCATGCAGAGTCCTAACCAAGAACCTAAGTACAAATATATTCCTTTAGATAGAGCTGTCTAGTAGCAACTAAATTAAAGAGCACAGTGGGACTTCCTATCTCCTATTATGGTTTAACAACCTAACACAGTGATAAAAGAAACTCTCCCCAAGGGGAATTTTTTTTTAAATAAATTTATTTATCTATTTATTTATTTAGCTGCTTTGGGTCTCCGTTGCTGCGCGTGGGCTTTTTCTAGTTGCCGTGAGCAGGGGCTACTCTTTGTTGCAGTGAGCGAGCTTCTCATTACGGTGGCTTCTCTTTTGTGGAGCATGGGCTCTAGGCATGCGGGCTTCAGTAGTGGTGGCATGTGGGCTCAGTAGTTGTGGCTCACGGGCTCTAGAGTGCAGGCTCGGTAGTTGTGGCGCATATGCTTAGTTGCTCCACGGCATGTGGGGTCTTCCCGGACCAGGGCTCGTACCCATGTCCCCTGCATTGGCAGGCGGATGCTTAACCACTGTGCCACCAGGGAAGTCCCTCCCCACGGGGATTTTAAGGACATGTATGTCCAAGAGGAAAAGAGTTTAGTCTAGAAGTTGTTTAGGCAGAGAACACTGACCCACCAATACATGAGAAGTGGCACAAAGGATATGAACTGTCTTCAGTTTCACCAATCAGTGTTGATACCACCATAGCTTCTTGGGTAGCAGTGGGAAAAGACGTACTGCCCCTTTCTGGAGAAAGCAGCTAAAGTGATCTCCCCACTATAAAAATATAATGATCCAAAGAATAAGCATTCCTACTTAACCATTGTTATAATATAGATATGTAACTGGATATTAAAATGGGATTCTCTATCTCTAGTTTGACTAAAGCATAAAAATAATAGATGCTACAATTCAAAGTGAGACTTGAAAAAATTAGGATGGCGGACTTCCCAGTTAGGAATCTGCCTGCCAATGCAGGAGACACAGGTTCAATCCCTGGTCGGGGAAGATCCCACATGCCACAGAGCAACTAAGCCCGTGTGCCACAACTACTGAGCCTGCGCTCTAGAGCCTGCACTCTAGAGCCTGCGAGCCACAACTACTGAGCCCATGTGCTGCAACTACTGAAGCCTGCGCTCCTAGGGCCCGTGTCCCACAATGAGAAGCCACCACAATGAGAAGCCCCCGCTTGCCACAACTAGAGAAAGCCCGCACGCAGCAATGAAGACCCAAAGCAGCAAAAAATAAATAATTTAAATAAATAAAATAAAAGGCTAAGTTGTGAAGGTTTCATTTTTTTAAAAAGGGCTAAAAAAAATTAGGGTGGCAAAAAAAATAATTTTGCAGCACCTGAGATCACAGCACGTCTTTAAAAAGTTAGGAAGAGTTGAGAAAAGTGAGGAGAATTTTTGGAGAGATCTATAGGGGGAGGTGTGGTATTACCCTCTGCCTCAAGTCAAGAGACAGAGTTTTAAAGCAACAATTGGAAGGATTCAATATATGTTCTTATCTGTTTGGGGGATACAGTGGACCGATGCCTGATTCTTGCTTGGAAATCTAAAGTATAAGAGGTGGGCTGACAAGTTCCTTTGCAGAAGAGTGAAATAGTTGTTGCTGAACTAAGATCAGTATGTAGACCCAGAATTTTTTGAAGTAGGGTAGCGGGGATGAGGGGGAACAGTAGGCAAGGAGGGCATGAAAGTTTCCATTGGACCAGGTGTAGTGAAATAAGCAAAAGAGCAATTATCTGGGGTCATCTTAGGTCTTGACCTAAAAAGCTACCCAAAGTAAGAACAGACTCACCAGAGAGAAACTGGCTGTATCACCAAATTTCTAGGGCTGAGTGAGCAGGAAATAGCCAGCCCGAAGAAAAATAGAAATCCTCAGTTATTGGTTGAGGCAAGGGAAGGGATGCTGGGAAAGTAAGGAAGCTGGAGGAGGGAGAGGTTCCTAAGAACCCATAAGGGACTTCCCTGGCGGTCCAGTAGTTAAGACTTCACCTTCCAATGCAGGGGGTGTGGGTTCGATCCCTGGTCAGGGAGCTAAGATCCCACATGCCTTGCATCCAAAAAAAACCAGAAACAAAACATTAAAAAAAAAAAGAAGCAATATTGTAACAAATTCAGTAAAGACTTTAAAAATGGTCCACATCAAAAAAAAATCTTTAAACAAAAACAAAGAACCCTTGAGAGCACATGTAATAGAAAGTACCAGCATTAAGCATCCACCAAGACCAGAGAACAGCACTTCATGACCCGTAACAGTAGTCACATAACAGACCTTAAGGATTATCTTGCCCCAACCTCTCTCTTCTCCTACCTTTCTCCCCCGCCAACTCTGATTCTGAAGGAAAAAGAAAATCCTATTAATAGGAGGAGGTGGAGAGGTCGAGGTGTAAGGTGGGGAAGGAGAAGCCATCTTCTCTCTATCCCTTCATTTCAGGTGGTCAGAGATGCCGCAACTTCACAGCAAGGCTGAAGTTGTGTGTGACATTCCATAGGACATACTCTAATTACCAAATTGAGAAAGGGTTTTGTGCCCTAAGAGTGGATTTTAGAAGTTATAACACCTGCCTGATTTTCATCCAGGAGAAAGAGAAGGACAGGCCCTACAGAGCTTAGTTTAAGGGGCTCGAGGAAAAAAATCACAGTGGCTTTACAATTCCAACCCCTGAGCCATGTTTGTTTCAATATATTATTTTTATATGCCTCTCTGCCCACTTTGGTATCCCTGATGGCAGCTACTCTGTCTTGCACTTGTCATTTTTGTACTCTCAGTACCTAGTCTAGTAACTGGCGGATAGCACTGGGTATTTGCAGGGTAATACAAGGGAGAATATCATGGCTACCTGGGAAGAGATAAAGAGAATTACAAGGGTGTGAATGAGAGAGGAACCACATCCTGTTGGATAGATCAAGAAGACTTCATGGACGTGGTCATATATGATGTGTAAGATTAATATCATTCCACCAGGTACTCATTTAGGCCAACAGAATTCAAGAAAAAATGCAGTAGCAGGAGAAAAAGTGTCAGGATGAAGAAATGCAGTTAGCCTTCTGTGTTGTAGATGGCAATGTGAAGATATGTATAGTCACTTTATAGTAAATGAGAACAGAGAGTAAGAGGAGAACCACAATGAGGTTGGAGAGGCTGAGGCCATCAGGCTGCTGGCAGGTCCCCAAACAGAAACAGACGAAGCTTATTTTAAGAGCGTAGACTGGGAAACCCACCAGAGGCCCATCAAGGGCAATGCTATGTCCATCGTCCAGAGGATGCTGCCATATCAGGGGTCAAGTTCAATGAGGAGGGCAATGTCTACCTGAAGTTTATAGAGCAGATTCATTTTCCAGACATAAAAGGACTTGGCTTCTCCAGTCATCAGCTTTGCAAATAAAAGAGAATGAACTCACCCTAAGTGCAGGATTTAAAGGTAAAACCATGAGGACAAAAGACTCAGCTCAAGTATAGAGAAGAAGCCAATGGGAAGAGAATGAAGTGAAAAGATGGGTTTGGCTGTGTCAAACCAACTGGGTTAAATAAGATTGACAGTTATCTATTCTGTATATAGTTTGTTATTACCCCCGTATTCCCTAACTCTGTTATAAACTTTTTGTTTTTGTTCATTCAAATGGTTGACTCTAATGTCTTGCTGATATGGATGCTACTTCAGATAAAATGAGAAGGGCAAGGCTGTTTTTTCACAGTGGTGAAATCAATTCTCCCCATTGATGGAAAGAGAAAGTTATTTCAATGAAGTGACATGATAGAGATCATTGGAATGCCTTTTTTGAGAAGTTGTCTTCTCAAATAATGTTAATTATTTATTAACATTTTTTAATGATTTAAAGAGAATCATTTTATATAAGACTGAGAAAATAGATGAAAAAATAAAATGTAAAGGCTCTGGAGAGCCAAAAGTCTTTGGGTACCAGGTAGAAACATCATCTACTTTTCATCTTGGATCTGCCCTGGGAAGATGAAACATAGACTCCAAGGCTAGCAGGAAAATATAAATCACTAGAAAAGTCAAGAAATAAAAACGTACTGAATGAGTATTTTGTGCTATCTTCTACATAAGTTCCCTCATTTAATCTCTGTAAAAGCTCTCTAAGGGATTATTACTATCATCATACCACTGAGGAAACTAAGACTCAAACAGGTTAAGCAAATTTTAAGGCAATATAAAGAGCAGAACCAAGATTCAAATCCAGAGCCATCGAAAATCAAGACCTTGCTTTTTTGTTTTTTTTTAGTTCAAATGTAAGCAGCAAAGAAAATAGAAAAACACTAGTCCTCCACATAATGATTAATCAGGAAAAAATTATTTTTTATAATACTGAAATCAGGTTTAGACAAACAGCAAGGTATCTTAAAAAACTAAAATAAACTTAAGAAATAAGAAATGTGCAAGACCTAGATGTGGCAAATTACAAAATTTTACTAAAGGACTTTAATGAGGCTTAAATTACTGAAAGACAGTATTGTACAGATTTAAATTCTGCTCAAAATAATCTGGGTAGTTAATTCCAACATCCAAAGCCAATGGATTTTTTTAAACTTGATCATAACATTAAAGTTTATATGGAGAAAAAAATGCCCAAAAAGAAGAAAAATTTAAGAAAATACTAATAAAAAGGAATCTGCCCAACTAGATTTTAAATATATGTTAAGGCACAAAAGTAAAACAGTATTGTATTTATGCAAGAAAAAGTCAAGAGACTAAAGCAAACACAATGAAAGTTCCAAATATATATTAACTCTAAGTACACATAAGAATTTAATAATTTATACAAGTTGCATCAAAAAAAACCCACAAGCTTCTATCTCTAGGGGAAAAAAAAAGATTATTCAATAAATAACTTGAAGTCAACTGATGAAACTAGAAAGGAATAAAAAATAATTCTGTTAAAATGCAAGTCAATTCACATGACTTTGGTGCTTAAAATCCCCAATGGTTTCCCATTTCCCCCAGAGTAAAAGATGCATAGTGACCTTGAAGGCACAGGGCCACATGGCCCATATTTTCTTCCTGACTTCTTTTCTTTTTTCTCTCCCCCGTTTAATCATTCTGCCTCAAACATAGTGGCCTTTTTACTGCTCCTCAAACAACACAGAAAGGTTCTAGTTACAAGGTGTTTGCATTTGTGGTTCTCTTCTCCTGGAATTCTTCTCCCCAAAATATGACTATGGCTCCCTCTTCATCCGCTTCAGATCTTTTCTCAGATGTCACCTTGTCCATGATGCTTTCCCTTATTTCTCTGAAATTATAAAAGTTCTAAGAAAGAAAATATATGTGAATATTTACATAATCTTGGGGTGTGAATAGGCTCCTTAGGAAGACTCACAAATTACTGGGTAATAAATTTTACTACATAAAAATTAAAAACATCTGCTTGTTCCAAATATGACAAATAGGATAAATAGGAAGCAACAAGTTGAAGAAATTTACTCGCAATATGTGCCAAGTAAAGGTTAATTTCTTGCCTGTAAAAAATCTGTCACACATGAGAGGAATACCAACGCAAAAATGGGCAAAGGAATGAAAAAGAAAACTCTTACACACACATAATAATAAATTACCAACATACATGAAAAAATATTCCACCTCAATGATAAAAAAAAGTGAAAATTAAAATAGTGCGACACTAAAATGTCAAAGATAAAAGGAATGATAATTGGCAAGGGTAAGAAGAAACTTTTGTTTCCTACACAGCCAGTAAATGTAGAAATAAACCAATCTATCTCAGGAGCAAGTTGGCAATATGAATTTTAAGAAAATTTAAAATGTGCTTACATTTTGACCCAGGACTCTCACTCCTGGAAATTGGTCATAAGGAAATAATTAGAGACAGGTGGAAAGATTTAACTACAAAGATGAAATAAAACAGTAATGTACCACCTTAGAAGGAATAAGGAATGTAAGAGGAGGCAAGGCAATTTTTTTGTTGGTGTTGATGAGGGCAGAGAAAGGGGATCTCTGAGCTGATTACATGTAAATAAGCTTCAGGTTGTTTTGTTTTTTTTTTTTCTCTAAGGACCATCTGGAAGTGCCAGCGGTATTGCATCTTCACTAAAGTTAGAAGAGGAAGTAGTGGGCTTAAGCTTTCACATAGGGATTTAGGTTAAATATAAGAAAGTATTTCCTTACAAGAAGATTTGTAAACATTGGTATTGGGTAAGTAGGAGGTGGTATATTCACATTCCCTGGAGGACTTTACCGCAGAAGAGATTTTTGTCAAATTAAGGTGATTTTTGGTGCATGCCTACAAGAAGCAGGTTTGATGTTTAAATTCATGTTCAGTCTTCTATTTTTAATGATATTTCAATGTCTGATCGTTCTATTGTTCATTGTGTGGTATGGGTTCATGTTAAAGTAACTGTCACCTCATCTCATTAAAATAATACTTGGAATTACTCCTTATTATCCAAATGAAATAGGTTTCTCAGTAAGAATCAGGGTGGGATACTCTGTCTTCAACCCACCAGCTGCCATGCATTACATAATCTCAGTAATATTTGAAATCCTTTGGGTGATCTTGGCTTTTCCCAGAAAGCTGTAAGTCTGACATCAATTTATCAACCCTCTGAAAGGCCAAAATTATTCCAATTTTCAGTTATAGTGGGAATAAGTTTTCTAGTTCACGTAACTTTAAGTTTGTCATTATTGCTGTTATAGTATTTTTACCGAGCACTAATCTCTAAAATTATAACAAATATTAGACACAATTCTATTAGAATATAACAGATTTGGATATAACCACTGGGAAGATCTGATATAAAGGGAAAATTTCACAAATATGAAAAACAGATTTGTACATACTCAACCGAAAAACTGGATATCAAAACTGTTACAGGAATAGATTAACAGTAAGTCAATTCTAATCATTTTTTAAGCAGTACAGATACATTTACCAAGGAAAAAAATGAGCCTAAGAAGGAAGGAATATCAATTGCTTATGTAGAAAGTAGAAGGGATATTACTGTATTATTTATAACTTAAAGAATCATGTGTTCATATTTAATAAACTTCAAATATTCTCATTTTTTCAGACAAAATCTGACATCATTTTTCCAGTTGCCTCATAGCCATATGCCACAAAATAAGGAATTCTGTAATGACTACCTAGTGATTATTTCTATCTTTGGATTTTTCCAGGCAAGAAAGAAAAAACTAAAATGAGCACTATTTGAAATTATACTAGTAGAGCACACGCCTTCCAAAAGGAAAAAGAATACTGCGTTTGTGGTTTCCCAGGCTCATTTGACCCACATTGCTTCATTTATTTTAAAGCAATATATGGTCCTTCCCTACATCCCAACCTTTACATCTTGTCTATCCTTTTTAAAATTCACTTTTACCTTTATTCCTTGGCCACACCTAGTTTATCTTGCTCAGAAATCCAGGTACGTGACATTTCAAAGTTTTTCTGTTGACATATCAGACCCCTCTCTTGGCTTCAAAAAAATTTTGCTCCTCAAATTGCCTGAATTCAACCTGACAATATTCCTTGAATCATTCACTCTCCCTTCTGGACACACACCTTCATTCTAAACATTTATGATTGAATTTTTCAAAATATCCTTTATACCTTTTTGAAAAAAATATTCATTCATTCATTTATTTATGTGGCTGCATCGGGTCTTAGTTGCAGCATTCAGGATCTTCGGTGAGGCATGCAGGATCTTTTGTTGAGGCCCATGAGCTTCTCTCTAGTTGTGGCATGTGGCTTTTCTCTCTCTAGTTGTGGCACGTGGGCTCCAGAGTGCGTGGGCTCTGTAGTTTGCGGCACTCAGACTTTCTCATTGAGGCACGCGAGCTCAATAGTTGTGGCGCGTGGGTTTAGTTGCCTTGTGGCATGTGGGATCTTAGTTCCCTGACCAGGGATCAAACCCACGTCCCCTGCATTGGAAAGTGGATTCTTTATTACTGGACCACCAGGGAAGTCCCCATAATATCCTTTATTCCTGCCTCCCAATTGGATAAAGAGTTCCTTTTGTTTCTTCCAACTCTGTACTCCCACCTTCTCTAAATATTCTGCCGTTGTCGCTTCCTAGGTCAGTGTTAACCCCCGAACCCAATCCTCCTTTCCAGAGCTTCACACCTAACCCCTGCAATCTTGTCTTCAGGACCTCATGTGAAGAGATATTTCCTTCTCAAAAACTTTAATATGACAGCTATCTTACTTACAACTTATAACGCTTAAGTCTGGCACAGTAGCACTGCAGGTTCTCAATCCACACAATTATTTTTAAGATTTCCTACACTGTCCTCCCAATTTGCTCTTCAATGGAAATCCATAAGATTGACCAGTGGTATGAATCTCCATCAAAGGAACATAAAGGAAGTCTAAATATTATCCTACATGAAGATTTAGCCATTAAACAAATACTAAATTGAGTATCCATCTATTAATCAGCTGTTCAATTGGTAGAGATATAAAATAAATCCCAGATTAGATAGGAATTTATTAGATAAGAATAATTACAAGTAGCTCATAAAAGGTAGAGAAAACAACACTCTAATTTTTTTATGACCCTGATTTGTATTTGTGATGACTATGTATGCAGCAAATAAATGAACTTCATTCCCAGACCCCCTTCCAGCTAGGCTTGTCAAGGAACATAATTCTGGCCAATAAGATATAAATGGAACTCAGAGGGCATTCCATAAAAGCTTTTTTAAAGGAACTGGCATGAGTTCTTTGCCCCTTGCCCTTTACCATTCTTCCTTGCCAAAATGCTGGTTGCCATGCCCATGGGGACAAGAGTTATCTTGCAATAATGAGGAAGAGAGCATATATTCTGGGGAAAAATTAAAAGGAGCCTGGATCCCTGATGACATTGTGTATACCATACTTGGCCTGCCTACTACCAGACTTCTTTCACGCGAGAGAAAATTTAACCCCTCTGTTTTATTCCACTGTTTTTTAGGTTCTTATGGCCAGCAGTCTAACACATCCTTAACTGATAGAGTTGGTAAAAAGTTTGATATGAAATTTTAAACAAAGATATTTCAGGAAGTGGCCTAGGAGTAAAATTTAAATTATTATTATAAATGGAGTTCATTAATTATTTTTTCTTCAGAGTTTCTTCTGCTTCACAAGTGTCTGTTCTCTGTGATATGAAAATACAAAATGTTCCTACTATTTTTGGCTTTTTTACTATCTGTTATAAGTCTGCTTAGGGAAGAAAAGAAAATGGAATGATTAGAGGCTTCAGATCAAAGTCCAAAGCTTACCCTTAGTTCCTACTAAAGCTTTAGTACGGTTTCCCTCTATTACTACTTTTATCTATCAAGATGTTTGATTGCAAACAACAGAAAGGTGTTTTAACTAACCTAAGAAAAGTAGGAATTTACTGGAATCATATCAGGTGTGCAATATCATGATTTATAAGAAATATATATTTGGTCAGCAGATGACTAAAGTATATTACCCATGTATATTTAGTGTTCATCCATGGTTCCTGGCTCACAGCTCCAAAAACCCTTGGAATCTCCTAAGTGATGAGAGCAATAAAGATGTCTTTTGTTATGCTAATGCGGTGGTTTGGGGACCACACCTAAGGATGGGGACTGGTTGCCAAGAGAACCGACCATATGATTAGAGGATTCAAACTTTCAGTCCCACCGCCCAACCTCTGGAGTTTGAATCAATCGCTAATGTCCAGTGATTCAATCACTCATGCCTGTGTAATGAAACCTCCATAAAAACCAAAAAGTACTGGGTTCTGGGAGTTTCTGGTTGGTGAACACGTGGAGACTGGGGAGAATGGTGCACCTGGAGAGATCATGGAAACTCCAAGCCCTTTCATCATACCTTGCCCTTGAAAGAGACCAACTTCTCTTTCATCTAGCTGTTCCTGAGTTCTATCTCTTTAGAATAAACCGGTAATACAGTAAGTAAAATGTTTCTCTGAGTCCTGTGACAGGCCACACTAGCAAATTAATCTAATCAAACCCAAAGAGAAAGTTGTGGGAACTTCTGATTTATAGCCAGCTGGTCAGAAGCACAGGTAACAACCTAGGCTTGCAACTGGCATCTGAAGTTCCAGTTGGCGGGGATGGGCACAGAAGGCAGTCTTGTAGGACTGAACCCTTAAACTGTGGAATCTGATGCTATCTCTGAGTAGATAGTATCAGAACTGAGTTGAATTCTTGGACACCCTGCTGGTCTCTAAGAATTGTTTGGTTTTGGTGTAGGGAAGTCCCCCTCCTCACACACACTGGAAATTGGTCTCAGAGCACCCCCAAAGGAAATTGACAGGAAAGCTGAATGCAATGAAATTCTGAGCTTAACTGCCCAGAATTAGGTCAAATTTCATGTTAAGGGAACAGTCCGCCACAAGACTCCCCTCTCTTCAGACACCAGTCACAAGCTTCAGGGTTCCCAGGCCACCCACACTTCTCCCCAGCTGGCTACAAATTCAGAGGTTCCTATTATTCCCTCAGGTTAGAAAATTCACTGGAAAACTCACAGAACTAAGGAAAGTGATATACTACTTACAAATACAATTTGATTTTAAATAATACAAATCCAGACCAGCCAAATGAACAGATGTATATGGGATCTGGGAAGATCCAAACCACAAAGCTTTCATGTCCTCGGGATGTTTCACACTTCAAGCACATGTCTGTATGATTACCAACCAGGGAAATTTACTAGAGTTAGAGTGTCCAGGGTTTTTACTGGGGCTTCCTTCCATAGATGTGATTAGTTGAATCACTGGTTGTGTGATTGAACTAAATCTCCAGCCCCCTTGCCTCTGTGAAGGTCAGGTTGATATCATGTAGCTCAAAGCACCAAACCTCTAATCACATGGTTGGTCTTTCTGGTAGGAGGGCCTGATCTATCGCATTAGTGTAAGCCATCTAGGGGTCTACCGTCAGTCTCCTTGCTAGTATAAACTACCAAGTGTGGTCTGAAAGGCCAACCATGAATACCAGAGACACTCCATCACTCAGGAAATTCCAAGGGTTTAGAGGTTCCCTCCAAGTAACCAGGACAAAGCCCAGCCAAATTCTATTTTATACAACACTGAGGAAAATCAAGACGTTTTCTTCAGGAAATCAGCAGGAAGCAGGATCACAGTCAAGACCTCTCCACTGGAATGGCTGTCTTAGGACACACCTGCCACCTCTGCAGGCTTCCCTGGAATTCTCCACTGCCATTGCCACAGCCATCACCATACTCACTACACCCCAACAGCACTGATGACACCTTCAAAATGAATGGATATTGTCTAGCTCCTTTGCGTCATTTCTAGCTTCAAAACTCCTCGATATGAGCCTTTTGCTATCCAAGTTTAGGTCATGTGCACACACCTAGCTCACAGAGAAATAGGAACATTTATCCCATGGGGGCTTCTAAGGTGGAAGTATCTAATCCTTATTTTGAATCTCCAAATAACGAAGGAATCCCCTAACTTAGGAACTTGAGACCTTGGGCAGCAAAAATATGCCAAATATCCCTGTACTCCACCTATTTCACTAACTAAAATCCTTATACACCCTTCTTCTCCCCAAAATCTGCTTCTGTAAATATAATGCTATCACTTGTATAATTAAAACACACTTTTCTACTCTTAGAACATGGAGACCATCCAAAGTCCTACTGTGTACAAATCCTACTACATGTCTCAGATCTTTGTGTAGCATCCCTTCCTTCTCTAGTTTTGCCTCCATTCCACAGGAATATCCCATATAAATACTGTTCAGCCTCTGGACTAAATATGCCCTATATATAATAGCGGGTGCAAATGAGCAGGAAACCGAAGATACATTCGTTAAATATGTCATGTATATATAATATATAATGCCATATACACATGGAGAGAGAGAGAGAGCAACTAAGATCATATAAAAGGGACTACAGTCCCTGTTTATGCAAAACCATATCAACAAATATGCCTCTTCCACTACCCACTGCATGTTCTCTTTGCCATCAGCCAGCACAAAAGCTGGCTGAGTAACTTTACCCTAGGATACTTCATACCTTTATTCCTAAGAGTTCTGTGTCCTGGATGATCCTACTGTATAAGATTGAAGTCACCTTTAATCTTTTTTTTACTTCTAGAAATGGCTATACAAAGATCTCCACCCCTACCCTCAGCTTAGCTGGCTCTGTCCACATTCTTTTCTGTCTCTATTGTGAAGTAACAACTCCATTTTTCCTTCGGTGTCAGGATTAATCACCGCAGACAGCACTATAATCCCTCTTTTTGATATATTCGACTCGTGGTGAAGAACCTAAAAGGCCAGTGGCTGTCTCAGCTTCCAACTCAAAAGAACCCTTATTACAATGCCTTGTGGGTACATTCATCCCTTGTTTACCAAATCCTCTAAGCCAGAAGTGTTAGAAGTTAGCACAGTTTTCTGGAGTACATTATGAGTTATAATGAGTAATCTTGAGTAATCTTGAGTCACACCAAGAGTCTGTCATTCACTCTTCCCTAGATTCATCTATTCCGTCTGTGAGATAAATGGGTCCTCATACTGTTCTCCTGAACATGCACTCTGATCTCACACACAAGATCTCCTGGCTGGGACCCAAGGGGAGCCTTCCATAGGCCACGCAACCATTCTACAAACGAGATGCTTTAGGATGATGGCTACATGATAAAACCAATAATCCCATGAGCAGCAGCACATTGCCTGATTTTACTCACTAAAAACCAATTGTATGGCCAGAGAAACGTGGAACACAATCTTCTGATGAAGTAAAAGGAATATGTTAAGTCCACAATCAATGGTGCTTTCAGAAGTATAACAGGGAAGAAAAGCAAATCCATGTACTGAATGTTTATTGGAAATTGTCCAAAGTAACCAACCTGCCAGGACTTTCACCCATGTCCTAAGCCCTTTGCTCAGCGTGAACAAAGTCTACTGGAAAATTGAGCCTTCCGCAATGCCAGCAATAAAATAAGCCTAATGTAGAGAAGTCCCAATTCTTGGTATATTCATTCCTTAAGTGCCGTAATAAATTACCACAAACCTCGTGGTTTACAAAACAGAAGTTCATCTCTCACAGTTCAGAGACCAGAAGTTAGAAATCAGGGTGTCAGTAGGTCCTATTCCCTCTGAAATCTCTAAAGGAGACTCCTTCCTTGCCTCTTGTGACTGCAGGTGTCCCTTGGCTTGTGACTGTCTAACTCCCATCTCTGCCTCTGTATTCTCATGGCCTTCTCTGTGTCTGTGTCTTCTCTCTCGTAAGGACACTTGTCATTGGATTTAGGATCCACTCAGATAATTCAAGGTAATCTCGGCTCAAGATCCTTAATGTAATTACATCTGCAAAGACCCTTTCTCAAAACAATCATATTCACAGGTTCTGGGGGTTAGGACAAGGATATATTTGAGGGGAACAACATTCAACCCACTGTAATAAATTCCATCACTATCACCATTGCTACACCACTCATGAGACTACTAAGTCAACACTGAGGAGAAGGAGAGAGGAAGCTGACTGACATTCAGAGAGTAGATCATTTTATCTATTTTGACCTTTTAGAGAGTCTTGGTAATCATTTAAATGGTATACTAATATTTTCCCACCTGGATCCATCCCAAAAGGTTTATCTACATACCTCTACCAAAATAGTCTTATTACTTTCAAATTTCTGACCACCTGCTCGCACCACTAACCACTAACTATTGGTTTGTGTTATTACTTAACTTAATCCATGACTTCTTCCAGGCAAATTAGACTGGATGTACCTCCCTTTAGAAACACCACTGAATTGAATGGTGCAGTAAAGTAGCATTAGATCCACCTAATATTGGTCCCAGAACACCAGGAAGAAATGAAGAAGTGTGTGTGTGTGTGTGTGTGTGTGTGTGTGTGTGTGTGTGTGTGTGTGTGCGCGCATCTGGCTTCTCAAGCTGCTAAGTGGTCGTGGGAACCCCTCCATGAGGTCATTCCCATGGAATTGAGAGAAAGCAGCAGTGCAACAGGAAGACACCTCTGGGGAGGACGCACATCCTCCTTGTACAATTTAACTTGTGCATTCAAGATTGGTTTGGGTCCATTCCATATATGGATGTATCCCTGAATGTATATTCCACCTGATGGACTACACTGGGTATGCCTCGCATTATGATTTGATGGATAAGCTAATGACCAGTTCATAATGGGAAGCTCAGTTCACAAAATCAGGCATTGAGGCTCTACTGAGGTCCAGTAACTATTCAAGAGTTATTTCTCAAAATAGGAATAGTTACTTGCTGAAGAGGCCATAGCTTATATTTCAAAAACAATAATAGGGGTCTTACCTGTGAATTTACTATTGGGGCTCCATGAGGAACCCCAATCTGCTACAGACTGTTCAAGTTTCCTTGGATCTGCTGGGTCCTCTGGGCTGCCTGGTAGACCCGGTTGCACGGCAGCCTGGACTGATTGCCAGGGGCTGTATTGATCTGAGTTAGTAAGGAAACAACATCTGGAACAGCAGCTGCACTTGGAGGCTTCACCTAATTAAGCTTATGATAATCCACTCTCATTCTCCAAGACGCATCTGGCTTCCCCATCAGCCTAATTGGAGAGTTAAATGGAGCTGTGATAGAAATGACCACTCCCTATCTTTCTAGTTGTTGATAGTAGCACTAATCTCTGGGATTCTACAGGAATGTGGCATTGCTCTTGGTTTGTTCTTCTAGTGAGGAAGGTGAGATCTAGGACTTCCATCCTTGGTCCTTCCCCTCATAATAATTCTTATTCTGAGTCGAGAAGCAAATGTCAACAGCAGGCCATTGCCTAGGATATCTTTTTCCCAGAATACACTCAGGAAATGGAGGGGAAAAGAAGAGGGTGGGTCTGCAGGCCCCGCTGTGCCTACTGTGTGCTGTACTTGGCTCAAGATTCCATTCATCACCTCACCACCCAAAGCTTCCACTCTGACTGTTGAACCACAGTGCCATTCTTCTTTGCCAGGAATGTGTTACTTTGGATCCATTATCCAAAAATAGGTGAAAGGTCTACTTATATTCCTTTCCTCAGAGTATATTTACACCAGAAAATGACCACAGGTCTAGAAATAGAGATAATGACTGCCTCCCTTCTGGTGAGCTCTATCAAAAGACATGGATTTTTTAACGCAAATTTGTTAGGAACTTTGTGAGTTCATACATTTCCATAGACTCAGTGATCGATAAACCAATGTGAAATACCCATGTGCCTATTAGAGAAAGCACAACCATCTAGCCTCTGGAGGTTAAGTGCCTGACTTAGCTTCTACACCTGCCCACCTCCACCAAAGAACTTCCCATCTCTGTTGTAATCAGGCAGATCAGTTCAATATTAGTGTCTCCCCAAAATATCCTTGAACTACAAGAAAAACCACAATCACACTTTTTAAAGATACCAGTGGTTCCCTCTTCAAAGTATTTCTCAAGGCTTGATAAGGAGAGGGTTTTCTATGCCTATTTAGGGAACACAGAAAGTATGTAGGATTCATATTATAAATCTAGTCTGTTGATTGCTTTCTGTATATTATGGCAAATCATTTATGGCATCTTAACCTTCTTAAGCATAATCACCATTCAGTACAGCTTTCTGTCAGTCAGCCTACCTAAGAATTAAAACTAACTTGCCTTCTCAATGAATGCAGATAATTGCACTTATGTTAAAAAAAAAGAAAAATCAGGTTAACCTAAAACTATACTTTTTCTCTCTTTAGCATGTTTGGAATTTAGTCCCATATATTTTCCTCTATGTATGTTATAATATAAATTGCTAAATATATTTATTTCATTTTATTTATTTTATTTTATTTATTTATCTATCACTAAGGTAAACAACATAGTTGAATGTTCTGAAATCTAACTCTAGTTATCAATTTGAGATGAAGATTGGGGAAAAGAGGCTTAGGACCTGAGGATAACTGGCTCAAGCGAGGGAGGACTAGCCCACTAAGACCAAGAAAGGAATCTCCATGAGCTACTTTGGTTGCATCCACTGGTAAAGGAAGCTTAAGGAATCTGGGGTTTGTGGATATTCCAAGCACTTCAAATCCTCCCATAATTCTTACTTCAATATTCTGGGGCTTACTCTGTCCCATTAAATACTTTAACTTTCCCAGAAGAAACCTGGAGAGGGGGCATGTTAAATAATGTGTTAACTTCACAATCCATAGCCAGCCTTTTCCTTAAATAATGTGTTAACTTCACAATCCATAGCCAGCCTTTTCCTTTGTTTGTTGGGTACCTCAGCTCTGCAGCTGTAAGAGTCAAAAGATTCTACCAACATCATCAGATAGAGTCTGCTGGGTTTAAGTTGGTGACTTGAGAGTTTCATATTTAATCTTGTTATTCTCTTTTTTTAAAGCCACCTAGTGTGGCTAAAAGCAGCCACTCCCAGCCCCACTTGAATTCTTTCATGTTGTTATGTAACAGCAACTAGCTGATACCCAAAGCCTTATCCTCAATGTGCACTTGATTCCAAGTGACAGCAGGAAAAGGAACTGTTTCACCACTGCTTACCATAATCTGTCACCTTTCTATCACTGACAGAGACTGCACTTTCACTAATTTTAGCCCAGTTAGGACAGGTAAAAATCCCAGATTTCCTTCTTTTTTCAGAGGTGTGATACAATAATCTACTCCTGGAAACAAATTCCATACCACTCAAGGCTCTTCATTGCCCAGAATACAAATGTACATATTTGTTAATATGTAGTCTTTACATGTTATTTAAAGATGGAGACATATATAGTCTCTTACATGATATTTTGCCCCTTTATTATCTTTTTTTTCAGATAGCATTCAAAAAAAGCTAGCAGGCTTCTACCCAATCTTGTTTGACTAGTAGGGGCAAATGAAATTGAATGCTTAAGCCAAAGTACTTTTTATTTTGAGATTAAAAAAAATGTTTAGGCTCTGTTTAGAAGATATGTGCATATATATATATATAAAGGAAATTGAGTCCACCAACAGGTAAAATATATAGATGTGAAGACAATAATATTCTTATGTTCTGTCTATTCTCTAATTGTATATTTTTACCAGGTAAACATAACACATTTCAGAGTAATTTTCTTTGTACAGTGATTATTGATATTATTCTGTTAAACACTAGGTCTTTTCAAAAGTGTCTGTCATTTTAATGCATATTGATCTAAGCTGATTAACTTGTTTTGCATTTTTAAAATTTAGTTTGCTTTGCTCCCATCACCTTTTTTTTTTTTTTTTTTTTTCAGAATTAATGACTGCAAATCTTGTGCTTGCTTTGTCTCCTTAAACTAATTTGTTTTTCTTAGTGTGTCTTAAGACCAATTGGCACACATATCCCAATATTTTTTATCTTTCCAAGCATTCCCTACACATTTAGAATGTGTCTATTTTCAGTGACTTCATTATCCTTCCTAATCACAGGATATATTTCATCATTGTTTTTCTATTTGAAACCCGATTTTATTACTTAGGCTCTCTCCTGCAATTAATTTACTCTAGTTGAATTTGCTGTACTTCACCTGGAGAGAGCAGCATGCCTCTGGTGGTCCAAGTTATCTCTTACCAAAGCATGCAGTATGGTGCCTTGGAGTCATCAAGTTAATTTATTTACAAACATTTGGAAGCTCCTACTGTATGAAGTACATTGCATATAGCACTCCAGAGGGAATACAAGAGAAATAATCTCCACTTCTGATAGATTTGTAAATTCATGAAGAAGCAAAATCAATCCTTCTTTAAAATGTAAATCAGCCCCAAATGGCATAGTTTATTCATATAATGATTCAGCAAATTTTAATCAATGCCTACTATGCACCAGTCCCTGGGTCAGATTCTAGGAATGCAGTAAAATCATGGTACCTGCCCTCATGGCCTTTGAAGTGTATCCTGGAAGGCTGGTGGTGAACAGAAATTGCAAATTACAAAAGACAAGCATTGAATGATCTGGGGGCAGGCAATATGGAAATCGAATCTAATCACGGGGCTCAGAAAAGGCTTCCTTGAATTAATGCTTTTTACGCTAAAAAGATTAATAATGTTGGATAGGTAAAGGGGAAGGAGTAGAATACAAGGGCTGAGTGGGTATTGACTAAAGGATTTAGTGCAGAAAAGACCTTTGGAAAGAGATAAGCCCTGAGATAGTATGTAAATCAATCTGAAAAAAAAAATTTTTTTAAAGCATTAGCTATGTTCTCTATAAAAAAATTCTGTGTACTAGGAAGAACACAGATTAATGTAAACCACTGATGAACGTATTCCAAGTGGAAGGAACGGCTTAGCAGAGAATGAAAGGCAAAATTATGTGTATGGATTGGCTTGGTCATACAAGGAAAGCTGAGGAGTAACGTGAAATGAGGTTGCACAGAGATGAGGAAAGTCAGCAGAATATCTTCTAGAGCATATTTCCTTCAATATCTAAGGAAATGTGCTCTCGAAGATAAATATAAAATAAATGAGAGTATGAAGAATTAGAGGCTAGAAGGGGAATCCTTGGAACAATGGGAGTATTCTTGCCTGGATTAGGGTAGTGCACCAGGTGCTCTTGGTGCCCTGCCCAAATCACTTTGGCATCACCAATCCCGTCTCCACACACACCACCTGCTACCTACCACAAGCATCTGTGACTCTCTGCCCTAGGGCTTTCTCTGGTCGCAGGAGCATGCCTGGCCTATCCAGGGCACGGGCCAGACGTTTGGAGGAGTTCATGCTTGTAAGCAGGACAGGATAGAAATGTAGTACATCAATACCCCGGTTCTCTCGCTCCAGCAGAGGGGGCAACTCCAGGGCAGGTTCTTCTCAGTCTTCCAGACTGCCAGCAGAAGGGAACACTGAGTACCTTCTGGTAGCTTTCTTCTCTGTGTTACTTCCCCACTCTCCTGGGAGTCTTCCTGGGATCCCATGCAAATAGGCTGCTTGTACCAAATCCTCATCTCATGGCCTGCTTCTGGGAGAACCCGAAGTGAGCTGTCAGTTACTGAGGAGGCTGAGGAAGAGGAAGTGGTTGGACATGGTGATAAATAGATAATCCCTTATTGGGTATCTAACCTATGAATTAGTTGCCCATCCCCATAACCTACAGACAACTCCATTTTCTCCTAGTAACAAAGATCTTCTAAATCGCACTGTTTATCCACTAAATGTAGAGTTGCGGATCACCAATGCTAACAGTGACAAAGAGACATGATCCCTAATTTACACAAATTTACGAAAGTATATTGTTTAGTGCTTTACCTAATTCTGTCCCGGTTACTGATCTCAGGTTGTTTTGGTTACCACCCCACAGAGAATGAGCACCCATGGAACCAGGACATCTCTGCATTAATAAAGACCTAAAAGACACTTACTTGGAACGCTCATTTTACAGGTAAGGCACCTGAGGTGCAGAGAAGAGAAATGTCTTCGGCAAAGTCACGCGGTCGGTGAGTGGAGGCCTGTGAATAAGATCTAGTTTCTCTGTCAAGTGCAAGCAGCCCCACAGCTGTCTGCCATTTGGGGGTGTGGGCAGGGGGGAACCTTCAAAAATAATAGGAAACTATTGTTTTAGCATATATAGGGTAACGGACTAGACAAACTGTTTGGAGGCAGTTGCTCTTAGTGCTCATAAAAGAGCAGATGTTAGACACAAAAATGACGATTCATGAAATTCTAAAACTTGTCCTTTTGCTGCATATGGTTTTACCCCCTGAATTGAAAGATAATAGAAGTTAATGTGTAAAAGAAGCAGTTCAGTACCCTCAGGTAATGATAAGGTATATCTCTAAGTGACCTGTGTTATTTAATACAAACCAGACTGTTCAATTAAGACAGAGAGTAGCTGTTAGTTACTTCTCAAAACACCACTGGCCAGAATTCAGAAATGAAAATCAAAAAGGGAAAGATGGGATCGAGCTGAACACACCTAGAAAAAGGCAACTGGGACTTCCCTGGTGGCGCAGTGGTTAAGAGTCCGCCTGCCGATGCAGGGGACACGGGTTTGATGCCTGGTCCGGAAAGATCCCACATGCCGCAGAGCAACTAAGCCCACGTGCCACAACTACTGAGCCTGCGCTCTAGAGCCCGCGAGCCACAACTACTGAAGCCCGTGCACCTAGAGCCCGTGCCCCGCAACAAGAGAAGCCATAGCAATGAGAAGCCCGCACACCGCAACAAAGAGTAGCCCCCGCTCGTCACAACTAGAGAAAGCCCGCGCGCAGCAACAAAGGCCCAATGCAGCCAAAAATAAATAAATAAATTTAAATAAATAAATAAATATATAAATATATAAAAAGGCAACAAAGGGACCCAGTGCTGCACTGGAGTCTGATGCATGTTAATACAGTCGCCCTGTGGAAACTGATTTGGGCCCACAAAATCAGACATATAAGTGCATCATTTTTATTAATCTGTAACCAAAATTGCTTTCCATATGAAGCTCAGTCTCCCAGGTGACAAAACTTAATGTCCATCCAATTATGACCTTCTGCCAGGGTTGCCTCTAAGTTTGCATGGGCAGTGGGGGATGGGGTCTGACAAAGTACCAGAGCATCACTGGAAGTGAGTGGCCGGTGAGATTTGGATCTTGGTTATTGGTCCACACATTTTCCTGCATCTGCCTCACACCCACATCAGCCTACACGAGGCCGGCTGGCTTTCTGTGCACATTTGCATCACTCTGGGCATCAAGGGAAAGTGGTCTGCTTTCCTCACACCAGCTGGGGAGCGTGGACCCTGGAGAGCTGACGCAGGTCCACCTGCCTGGACACCACTCGTGACATGTCTTGGGCTCCCAAGCCATGCTGTCTCCCAAGCCCTCCTCGGGGAAGGTGGCACCAGGCTCTGCTCTGTCTCAGGTTTCCAGCCTCTTCCAGATCCCGGGCCTCTGACCAAAGAATACAGGCAGGAGGGTTTCTAGGGAACAATCCAAGCTTTACTGCTCTCACCTCCCCCCGGGCCACATGCCTCCCCCAATCTAGACTCTCTGATTGGGAAAACTAACCCTGAGTGATGAAAACTTCTATCAAATTTTGCCTTATATTTTGAACTTAACTTTTGAAGATCCCCAAAGCCAAACTTTTCACTCTTTTTTTTCTCTGTTGTTCAATGCCTCATGGATTAGTGGCTTGAATAGAGAAAGGATCATGAAACAACAAGTGCTATGGTCAAAAAAGTGAAGGGTAATCACCAATTAATATACAAAAATATGTCTCCAGTGACGCTGACACCAGTTTTAACACTCATTCTGCTTTCTCATGTGTAATATAAAATTTAAAGTGTGATTAAAATTGAGACTGCTGGATGATAGTGAGTCTCTCTGCAAATCCTGGGCCATTTCCAAAACGGTATGGCAACAGTTAGGAAAATCTTGGAAAAAAAGCGCTCCTCAAAATCTTCCACTGATAAAAGAGAAGCTTAATGCTGATAAACCCACCTCCCCATCCTCCACCCCCACCAGTGGGCAGAAGTGCCAGCTCTACTCCACTAATTCCCTGGGAGGCTAAAGGCCTGATGATTCCCCCCACTGTGATCTACCCGTTGGGTTGAATGGCCCTTGTTGATTCTTTCAATAGGATTATTTTACTGCACTGACTTTAATACAGTCTCACCCAGATCCACATTGGTCCTCAACTTTTCATCGTCACAAAAAGGTCAGAAGGGCAAGTTTCAGCCTCTTGATTTGTGATGTCCAGGACCCAGAACCATGAAGCAAGGCCGTGGCGAACCTGGGACTAGAGTTCAGGCATCTTTTTAAGTCGTGTGTTTGGCGTTTGTTTTGTTTTGTTTTGTTTACTCTTCTTGTTTTTAGTCACTGAGCCATGCTGAGTCCAGTCTTAGTCATTATCAGAGACTTGAGCCAAGTGTACCTTCAACTTGAAGCTGTTCATTCTTGACTTCTTGATAAGAACTTGGTACCTTCTCAGTAGATGCGGACATTAGATTGGAACTAAGAAAACTTTATTTGAAATTTATGGAAATACATGTTTCTCCTCAATATACAGCAGCAGTCACTGGATAGAGATACTTTTCCTGTATATCTAACCATCTTATTTAGCAAGAAATTTTTCCTTTTTCTTTTTCTTGTTTTTTTTTTGCATAGTGCTTTTGTTTTTTTAAATTTATTTTACTGAAGTGTAGTTAACGTACAATGTTGCATTATTTCTGCTGTACATCAAAGTGATTCAGTTATACATACATAGATGTACACTCTTTTTCATATTCTTTTCCATTATGGTTTATCACAAGCTATTGAATATATTTCCCTCTGCTGTACAATAGGACCTTGTTGTTTACTCATTCGACATATACTAGTTTGCATCTGCTAATCCCAAACTCCCAATCCTTCCCTCCCCTCTCCCCCTCCCCCTTGGCCACCACAAGTCTGTTCTCTATGTCTGGGAGTCTGTTTCTGTTTTGTAGAGAAGTTCATTTGTGTCATATTTTAGATTCCGCATATAAGTGATATCATACGGGGTTTGTCTTTCTCTTTCTAACTTACTTCACTTAGTATGATAATCTCTAAGTCCACCCGTCTTGCTGCAAATGGCATTAAAGAAAGTATTTCTTGGAAAATAATTTCTGGACTAGGGACACAATTTTAATTAAATAGAAGCCATTCGATATAACAGAAGCTACAAATAATTGCTCTGTGGATGTTCTTCTCTGGTCAAAAATAATTTGATCAAACACCTTCCTGAAACTATATCCATCTGGGGTCTCACAGCATCATGCAATTGAAAGCCAAATGCAGTTCTGATGAGTAGGCTGCTGCTAAAACAACATAAAAAGCTAAATGCCAAGTAATTGATGAGCAATTAAAAACTCAACTAGTCTTTATACCTTAAGCAAATGAATATACTTCAAAAACAATGATGTGGTATCTCATTATTAATCTCAAACGTACACTCTAGAACACTCAAGGTACCGAGCAAAGTTTTTTTCTTTGTGCCCAAACACCCTCCCTTATCAACTTGGAGAAAGGTTCATTCTTGCTTATTAAGCTGTATTTATTGAGCACCTACTTGGAATGAGCTACCGTGCTAAGCATTATAGGTCCTTCAAAGGGATAATAAAAGTGTCCCTTCCTTAAAGTAGTTTACTAGATATTTGTTAAAGAAGATGTGTTTTTCGGGGCTTCCCTGGTGGCGCAGTGGTTGCGCGTCCGCCCGCCGAGGCGGGGGAACCGGGTTCGCGCCCCGGTCCGGGAGGATCCCACGTGCCGCGGAGCGGCTGGGCCCGCGAGCCGTGGCCGCTGAGCCTGTGCTCCGCAACGGGAGAGGCCGCGGCAGAGGGAGGCCCGCGTACCACAAAAAAAAAAAAAAAAAAAAATCTAAGATGAAGATTGCAAGGAAGCCCTCAGTTTAGTGAAAACTTGGACACCTGGGTAATTTATCTAGCTATGTCAGACACCAGGCTCAGGTCTATAGTGAAGAAGCGTTCATTAAACTTGCACCTAGGTAGGGCAAGGTCACGCAGGGAGCAGGTGTGGCTGTATCCAGGAGATGGAGATCCTGGGTACTGTTGAGAAGAGCTGATAAGACTGGGACTGACTTTCATTGGTGGTATTAAAACAGCAACACTTTTCATTAATTATTCTTTGAATGTTGACATGTTTTCTCTGTCATTTTGGCACATCTTCTCACTGCTTTTTCAGTGTGGTGACTAATGCACATAACGGTTAGAAGAAAAACATAAAACTACGCAATACTGGGTTCATTTTTATCGCAGCCTTGATGTTTTTTGAAGTCTGATGGAATGAGACCATCGGTCCCTGGCGTGTTAGGTATAATGAGTGCCTGAAAGACATAACACAGTAATTGAATTGCCAGAGTTCCTGCTCTCAGAAAAGGGCTTCATCTCCTTCACCGGGAAGCCAGCTCTGGCCCGCTTTGCCCTCACCTCTTCTCTGAGGCATTCTTCAGCACTTCCTTTAGTGGTCTCTGATGTTTCTAACCTTTTGCTTTTTCTATATCCCCCCCCTCCTCAGCTTCCTTTCCCTCGTTAAGTCCTCCAAGGTTCCCTTCCGGGTACCTCCCTCCTTTCACTTGCCGGTTCTTGTCTGCATCCCGTCTGCTCACAACCTCGCAGACATCCCTGTGTATGATTTTAAGATCTCTCTGGAATACTTTGACATTTCTGTCACCAAAATTTCTCACTACCTAAAGCACAAAGAAAACAGATCTACTCCTTTTTCCAGGCACAGAGCCCTGTGTTTTTAAAACTTCTTGTCCTCATCATACTCATTTTTGACAGGCTAATCCTACCCCACATTAATCAACATTCTCTCTCAAAGCGTGGTTTCCTCCATGGATGCATTCACTTATTTATTTATTTTATTGAGACATAATTGATCTCTAACATTATATTAGTTTCAGGTACACAACATAATGATTCATATTTCTATATATTGCAAAATGATCACAACTGTAAGTGTAGTTAACATCCATCATCATACATAGTTACAGCTGTTTTCTCTTTTTGTGATGAGAACTTTAAAGATCTACTCTCTTAGCGACTTTCAAGTATACAATACAGTGTTATTAACTATAGTCATCATGCTGTACATTATGTCCCCAGGACTTATTTATTTTATGACTGGAAGTTTGGTGTATCCATTTGTTTACTGGCTTCCTATTCATTTGGGTCTGACTATCTCTTGCTTTGCCTTCGTGTAATGACCTCTCACTCTTTCCTCCAAAGTTACCTCAGTACCTCAGACGTATGTCGTTAATATGTCTCAGATATGTCTCATTACCGAGCCCCAGATCCAGTAGCTCCAGCAAGGCTATTGTGATTACAAAGTTTGGAGGCCATTGACTGACTTGATTACCAAAGAGAGAACTTGACCTCACAGGGTGGAACACCTACCCTCTGCCCCTCCCCCAGCCTCAGGGAGACTCTCCCAGTGATGCATCAAGAAGGATGAACTTCCAGAAAATATCTACTGACTCCACCTACCCAATCAAGGAATAATTTCAGAATCTCCTCTTTATGATATTCACATCCAAAAAACCAAGGAACCCATAAAGCATTTCCCAGTCAAGTACTCCTCAAAAGAACAGCGAGGAATAAATTTAAGTATTTTCTATGTAGTATTAAAGAAAAAAACATCAGAACTTTCAGGTTCCATATGTTTTCCAACTGTAATTATGGTTGATGAAAACCAAATTTTTAAAGTAAGAAAGCTTGTTTTTTCCAACCCTCACCTACTGTGTTCAAACTCCTCCTTCTCTACCCTAACCTCCACCTAAACCCACCCCTGGCCCAAGCTGTTGGGAGAAATCCCTGAGAAGCTTCATGGTCCAGACTCATCTACTCCCAATGCATCAGGCCCAGCTCAATGTTCTCTTTTCAGCAAACATTTATTGTATTGGGGTGGGGTTTTTGTGTGTGTGTGTGTGTGTGTGTGTGTGTGTGTAAGAGAGAGACAGACAGAAAGAGAGAGAAAGAAATGCCCCTCCTTTCAAAGCATTTAACGTGTAGTAGAAATGCAGGAGTTGACATTTACTGAAGTATCAAATATTTGCTATACGCTGTGCTAGGTTATTTACATCCTTTACATCACCTAGTCTTTGTAGCTTTTTAATATTATTATTCCCACTTTGGAAATTAACAATATAAGAACCTGAGACAGAGAAAAACTAAATAACTTCCATCATCATATAGCAAATTTCAGGAGGTGATTTTGTTTTGGACCCACGTTTGCCTGGATTTTCTCAAACAGACCACTTGCCCACCACCATTTCCCAGCTTTCGAATTCATCCTCTAGTTCCACTATTCCATCAATCCTTCAGCCTCCCTGAAACTGACAGTCCATTGATCCTACCATTTTTTTCACTCTCGCTCACACCTCTTCCTTCCCTCCTTCCCCAGCTTAAAACCCACGGTCAGTCATCGTGAACACCCTTAGCACACACCTCCAGTTCCTTTGTGGTTTGTCCCCTTTGCACACTCACTTGGCAGAACCCCAACCCTAATGAGACCCAACCCTCCACCTCCTCTGTGTCTGCTGCCTCCCAGCTGCTTGCTCAAGGCCGGGGAGAAACACACCACCAGGAGGACTGGTCTCTTGTGAGACAAAGACCTTAAGTCAGCCCTTAATGGCGGGCACTTTTACAGTTGTGGCGACGTGTGTCTAAATGACTGGCCAGAACATAAAACTGAATGAGATAAGTTCTACAACTTCGCGAGTGCTTCCCAAGACCAAGCCTAGCTTATACATAGATTACTAGTCATTGGCTGAAACTGTATTAACTGATGGGGGCTATTTCTCCTACTTCCCTTAAGCTCTCTTTGTTCTTCCTAGTGACATATGAAGCCTACTTTGCGAATCAATGTCCCCACCTTCGCTAAATTCATAAATAGAGAAACTCAAATGGCTACTACAGAAGTGTGAATAGTCTTTCCTGACCAACAGTGTTCCACACAAATGTCATCAGAAGAAAACAGGCCGGTGGCGAACTGTTTTCCAAGTTGACACTTGGAGGCAACCTGTCCTCACAGCAAGAGCACGTTTACCCTCAGCCTCTCAGGCTCAAAAACCTAATGTTTTCAGGTCACCAAGAGCAAATATAAGCTCTCAGTGTAAACTCACAGCAATCAAACTTGTAAACAGTTGTATAAATCCAGAATCCGACTACAAATAGGTCTGTTACAAAGTCTGCAACATGGAAATTCGTATAACCACTATTCCTCCGCTATATAGGAAGCCAGATCATAAGCAGAAGTTTGGCTGGTGAGTTTACAATCAAAGGGAGAGACATTACCTTAATTGAGTGTATGTTGTCATTAGTTTAAGGTACCCAGGGCCTCCAGTGCCACAATACCAATAGCCTTGCCAATAGGACTGGAAGTTCATCATCAGGTGACCCCCCACTCCCGCTCCTTGACATAGTGTTTGGCTGAATGAACCCTTGTCAGTGTTGGCCTCTGTGATCCTCCTTTTGAAATAATGAAAATATCTCTCTACAATAACATCAATTCATTCAATCTGGTTACTGTTAAAAGTCTCATAGACCTAAAACCATTCTGCCTACAATAACTTGACATAACTTTGATTTTTCATTCATTGTTTTCATAGGTGAATTCTCAGAGTTCAATTGTACACCATAAATTTAAAAATTCTTGGGAATCCCTTTCTGCGGCCTCCACAGGACATCCGTGAGGGTTCCAGAATAAGTAGGGAGCAAGTAAAACTTGAGGTCAATTTGGGAGATAAGAAAAGTCAGGTAGGATGCTTACGATACTTCATCTCCCTTCTTCACCTAGGTACAAAACTGGTACCTCTTGATACTTGCCAGAAAACTGATCACAGAGAAAAATTCAATTAATGGTAGCAAAGATCCCTTCAAATCGCTCATATGTCTCTGATATTTTTTTCAAAGTGTTATCATCACAGTGAAATGTTCCTATTTAATCCATGTCATCCTTGTGCACCAGAAAATCTGTAACAGCAAGGAAACAATTTTATATTATATGGGCTTTTCAATTCAAAGCAATCTAAACCATCTTTATCACCAAGAGCATTTGTGATATCCATTTTACTGCAATGGAATAAGCAAGATATCAAAGATATTTTCTCTGCTTTGTCTTTTCTGCACTCTCAATTTCTTTTCCTTGAAATCCGGTCAAAAGAACATAGCTTACTGCCTCCAAACTCATTATTAGTACAATAAGATAATTTTCACAGAAAGCAATAGCTATGGATGGAATTCAAACTACTGATGTCTATATGAAGATCATATTTTTCAGCTAAGAGAGTCTTTTCTTAAATTAATCACAGAATACCAGTTAATTCCTCTGAGCGTTTAGATTTTTTTACCCTAAGTAATTAACTCCTCTGACCCTCCTTAGCAGTGTGTCAGATGTGCTTTCTCATACTTGCCACACACAGATGCAAATCTCAGCCCCAGTATTCTGACTCCTAAATGGAGACGTGCACGCCTGAGCTGAGACCCCCTTTCTTTGGAGCCTTCCTGCGCTTAGACTCCGATTTCGGAAGAAAATGCCACCAAGGTGATCTTCCCCATCTGTCCAGCGTTTCTGGGGAGGCATCGTGGGCACATGTAGAAGGGAGGAAGAGTTGATGTTTCCCTCACGTTGGTCTGTGCTATTTTTTCCACCCACAAAGCCAGGAAGCTGCACAAATCTCTGGCAAGCAGCCACTTTCAGTTTTCTCAGAAGCCGAGAGAGTGGTTCCCTGTATTTTAAAAAAGGCAAATGCTGCCTTATTCAACCTAATAATTACTTGGAGAACA
Source organism: Physeter macrocephalus (assembly GCF_002837175.3). Taxonomy (NCBI): domain Eukaryota; kingdom Metazoa; phylum Chordata; class Mammalia; order Artiodactyla; family Physeteridae; genus Physeter; species Physeter macrocephalus. The sequence goes on along the minus strand of NC_041226.1, from coordinate 49,286,514 downwards.
ATCGCAAAAGAATCCAGCCCACTTGCCTTTTATGCCTAAAGAATAAGCCTGGGCGGCATTCTAAATGCTTCCACTTCTCTTTGCCAGAAGACAGAAAAGTCGTGTAGAAAAACGGGCTCTCCATCAGGGGGTCCACCCACCTGCTGACACTCTTGAGTATTAGAACGTGTTATTTCTACTCCATCCTGGAACTCCCAACCGGAATGGGGCCAAACCCTGGTACCAGGTGACCCTCCTAGAAAACTACACACTTGTCGTCCACTTCAAGCAGGATGCATCATCCACTCATAACAGAAGCAGATCTGACATCTCTGTCTCTTCTGCCATCGACGACTGGGGTTGTAGCGCTGATGTTGAAGTGTGGGCATTTGGAGAAGGCAGGCCTGGGTGTGGTGTCAAAGAAAGAGGATTGGGGCACTGACGTGAAAGAGGATTTGAAAAAGAGAACTCTAAGAGCAAGGAAAGAAGTTCCCAAGGGAGGTGAACAGGGTCCAAAACTAAACCTTTTATGTAGAAGTGTCTGGGGAAAAGTTACTGAAAATTCCCTTTGCAATGGATCTTAAGTGGTTATTCTTCTACTGATACTTTAAGATACATGGCTGTGATTTTTTTTTTAATATTCCACTATTAAGCTTACATTTTAACCTGATCTTCCCAAAATAAATTTGTTGTCCACTCTTATTTCCAAGAGGCAATTTGTTATTAATTTATTTATTTAAAAAACTGTATTGAGTAACTGCTCTCTGTGAAACACTTTGCTATATGCCATGGTAGATGGGAGACTCATAAAACACTACAGATTTTATTGCTATATTGAGATCATTAAAATATGATAAGAAAACTCAACCAGGAATAAGAAAACAGGAGTGAGAAGTGTTCTTAGCACAATCCTTTTTTCTTTGTAAACCTTGTCTTCTTAATTTACAAAATAAGAAAATATGTTAGAAGGTCTCTAAATTTATTTATAGTGTTAACATTCCATCATAGATCTTTCTTTCTTCTCCCTTACGAGCTCTGCTTTCTTTAGGGCCCTCTTTCTTTTTTTCCCTTCCATAAAACACTTTCTCCTTCTGACCCTATATTAGTTCCTTGGGCAATTTCATCAAATTCCCAAGTACCCATAACTTTGATTTCCACTTATAGACTTACGATTCCCAATTGTAAATAGATAAATGATAGATAAAGGACAGGTAGATAGATAGATACATAGATAGATAGATAGATAGATAGATAGATATAAAGGAGCAAACTTATCTCCTGGTCTCCAAACCTGATGTTTAGTGTTCTACCAAATGTCTCCAACTGTATGTCCCAAATTTATCTCAAACTTTCAAGTGTGAAATTGAATATCTTCTATTTTTGTGTCTATTGCAATAAATAATAATGCTATCTACTCAAATACCAAAACCAAAGACTGGGAATTTTCTTCAATAGTTTGTATCGCCATCCAGTTGGAACCCAGAACAGTCCGTTCTTCCTCTTCCATCCCCAAGCCTTCAATCCATCTCCCGAGCCACCATCAGAGTGACCTTTCCAAATTCCAGTGATGGTAATACACTCCTTTTCGAAGTTTAAAACATTTAACCACAAGTTTGTTGCTACCACTACCTTCTTCAAACCCACCATTAGTTCCCCATCCCCAGGTGTGCTTCTCAATCTGGAATATACATTCCCCGGGAGTCCTGGCACTGTTCCAGGGGAACTGAACACCTCAGGATAACATCTTCCGGGAAATTCAATTATACTTGATGGCAAAAAATTTAAAATATGATTTTAGTATTGAAACCAGTAGAGTACACAGTAGAGAGCAAAAATATGAAAGGAGACCTCAAATAAATTTTTTCACTTGCAATGGCCCACTTCAGACTATTCACTAAAAACCTATGGTGAGAGGATATTCTTCTTTCCTCTTTGGAATTCTTTGGAACAGACAAAATGTTTGAGAAGTACTGACAATGAAGAATAGACCCACTAAACAACTAGGTCCTACTGTATAGCACAGGGAACTACATTCAATATCCTGTGATAAACCATAATGGAAAAGAATATGAAAAAGAATGTATACATAACAATCACTTTGCTGTACAGCAGAAATTAACACAACATTGTAAATTAACTATACTTCAATAAAATTTTTTAAAAAAGAATAGAATCAAGACTTCTTCTTGGTATAGCACTTGCAGTTCATCTAGTCCACATCTATTATCTCAACAACCCCATGTTCTTCTCTCACTTCCCTCCCACCCAGGGCTCCAACTATAGCAAGTTACCTTTCTCTCAACAGGCTGTGTTGTTTCATGCACAAAGCCATGCGTTAGACAAGGGTATAGAATATGGGAGAACAATGAGTCATTTGTGACGGCGTAAGCTTAGGGGTTGGGAGTAGAGTGAAATGAGTTTGGAAGAAAGGTGGGGAAGAATTATTGGGGCCAGCTTGTGAAAAATATTGTCTCCCACAGTGAGACTTATCTTGTAGGCAATGGGGAGTCCCTGAATGTTTTGAGACAATGTCAGGATCACCTGTCTTTCAGAAGTGAGAGCTCTAAGCTATAGCACTACCTCTAATGGTAACATGGCTCAAAGACTGGAGTGGAGAATTCGGGCGAGAGTCCAAGTGAAAGATAAAATTCTTAACAATCACTGAAGAGTTGACCCGTGGGAATATAAGTGACACTTTTCAGTCTAGGGGTTTGAGGTTAAAAACAAAAAATTCAACCACAACAGGAACTGCGATAATGATTCACTTGGTAAACATCCTGTAGTAGATGTTTCAGATACCCCTATTAGTGAAAGCACTTCAGCTTTTCTAACTCCAACATATATAAATTAAAAACAATGAGACAGATGACAAGGTGTGCCATTTTCAGGCCTCTTTGGCATTGTATGTACATTCTGTTCCCGTTGGTAAGGATGCCCTTATCACCCTGGACCTTATTCCACCTGTGGAACCCTTAACTCTATTGCAAAACCCAGGCCAAAAGATACCCCCTTAAAAATGCTTTGTCACTGCCGCCCGCTGTGGTTGCATCAGGAGCCTCCATCTTTATGTGCCCCAAAGTTCTGTGTCCACATGGTCCAGATGGCCTCACCTCGCTGAAATACAAGTATGTTTCTGCATGTTCATCTCCACTTTACACTGTGAGCTCCTTGAGAGTAAGGTCACACCTTCTTCCCCTTCGAATCACCAGCATCCGGCCCTAGGACTGGCACGTGTTAGACACAGTTAATCGGATGAGTACATCGAAGAATTAAAACTCAGAAAGAAACTTGGTTACACCTCATATATACACATATATGTCAAAGAAAATGCGAGGATGTGTAAGCTCATTTCAAAATAAATGCCTATCTTACAAGACTAAATGTACCTTCTATGAAATCTGACTGTTCAACAGAGAACTATTTTCTATAAGTAGTAAGATCATTAACAAACATTTTCTATTTGAGGGAAAATTGAGTCACAATCGTGCAAATGTGCAATTTAAGTTGTCTAATTTAATTTTCAAATAACATTCTGAAAAGTAAGCAGAAGAGTTTTAACATTCCTACTCTAGAGATTCAGTAGCTGAGAAGCAGAGTGGATGTGTGTATCCAAATTTTGCTGGCAACCTTCTCTTTCATATACGCTGTTAAGAAATTTGTACTTAAAACAAAATGCCAGAATAACAATATTTAAGGGATGAATATAAGTTTGATCTTTTGTCTCTACTTTCATGGCTATGCCTTTCCTGCTCCAAAGGAGAGAAATACTTCCCATAAAAGGAAAACTTTTGGGGGGCTTCCCTGGTGGCGCAGTGGTTGAGAGTCCGCCTGCCGATGCAGGAGACGCGGGTTCGTGCCCCGGTCCGGGAGGATCCCACATGCCGCGGAGCGGTTGGGCCCGTGAGCCACGGCCGCTGAGCCTGCGCGTCCGGAGCCTGTGCTCCACAGCGGGAGAGGCCACAACAGTGAGAGGCCCACGTACCGAAAAAAAAAAAAAAGGATAACTTTTTTAATTGTAAAAAGGAAATAGAAATAAGTTGTTATTAATAGATGAAGATCTTACCTCACCTGTACTACTTCACAAATATATATAGACAGGGAGCAAGATCAATTATAACAGATGTATGTATTTTGGTCAAAGATGTTTTCTATTTTCCTCTTTATTTCTCCTCTGCCTTTTGTAATTGCAGCCACTGAGATGGTACATCACTTCAAGTAATAAATCTAAATCATAACTACTAAACTTTTAAAATGAACATAGGGAAAGGCAGTTTCTATATAACAACTATAACATTTATTGAATACTTCTTGTGCAGAACAATTGAGATAAACTCTTTACATATGTTATTTAATATAAACAATATTTAATATAAACAATATTCTGGTTTCCCTTACCAGCACCTACTGCAAATAGTTGCATGTGCTTTGTAACATGAATATAATGCCTTGGTGATTTATACCAAGTGTCAAAACAAGGGGAATGAAAGCCTGATTTTTGCTTTAGTCAACAGGGTTAAATAGCCTCTATGGCCCTCAAAGCTGAAATGCATCTGCCTTCATGAGTTTGGTGGTAAACACCCCCAGTAACTGTCTCTTTAAAAACCAGGGAAGAAATGGTCATTTAATCCATTTTGGTTTCTTGCATCTAAACTATATTATGTCACATTTGAAGATTTTTTAAATGTGTATACGTGTATTTAAATACATATACATACACACTCTATAATACTCAGGAGAAGACTTGAGAACTACCTCTCTCTCCAACATTACATGCCATAAATGTAAACCTTTTCAGAAATTCCAAGTAAAAGAGACAGACATTTCAGTTAAAATCCAAAATAGGCATATATATGTGTATATATGTAGGTAAAATCCAAAACAGATATATATATGACACATATATGTGTGTCTGTATACATATATAGAGAGACATATATATTTGCATTGTATGTATATAATGGTCTTGAGCTGTGAAAAGAAATTTTAGAAAGATACCTCTGAAGCATTTTTCGGAATTCCAAATAAGAGTGGCAAAACCTGAAAAGCTTAAGTAAACATACTGAATGGTTTTAAAATGTATGTAGAGCCAAACAAATTAATGACTTCTCCTTTTTTGCATAATGACTTCTCCTTTCCTCCAGTAACCTTTCTTATTTCTGGCATAATTCTGTTAGCTTTAGAAATCTGTACGGCTTTTAAATGTAGCCTCATACATTAAGAATTGGATAGTATCAGTTATTGGACATTTACAGTGTGACATGCAGTGCTTTATGTGATTTGCCAACAAAATCTCATTTTAATGAGGTAGTTGTTCTTATACATGCTTCACAGATGATGATAATAATGTTCAGGAAAAAATAAATCTACTTGCTTAGGTTCACACAACTTCTATAATTTGCATAGTTCCGATATGAACTCAGATCTTTCCAATTCTAAAACTTCAATTGTTTTATTTCTCTGTCTTCAAATAGAATATTTAGCCAGCTGAAGGATCTCAGTATACTTTTTAAAGTCATTTTTAATTGAATATTATCATGTTTTTTCAAACTACAATGTGTAGTTAGAAACAAAGGTATTGCACTTAATTATTACAGATGCCGAATCTGCATGGGCAAAATATGCTTCCAGAAGAACTGATAACAATAACGCTTTTTTCCATTGCTTACACTGCCCTCCGCAGGAATACTTCTCAGGGTATGCAGTGAATGGAGCAGGTCAAGGTTGCCAGGCCACAGGATCAGATTGATAGAGGAGCCTTTAACAAGTTGCAGAGTCTTGTACAAAAAGGCCTTGTCCCACTGATGGCTGTAGCTATTCACATATTCAGGTATTCATGTGAATACCAAAGGAGTAGCTTCATCAAAGTGTGAGCCTGTGATTTGTTCATTTGTTTTGTTTAATGAGTGATCCTTTGTCCATAAGCCAGGTTCACAGTGGTCCAGTCAAGGAATCAAAACTCGCTAACACTAAGCAGAGGAGCCCTGTTGTCTTTGACAATGATCTTGGTGAGACTGTGTACTCTGTCATTTAGATCTGCCCCTGGAAAGAGAAAATGTGATTCTACAGCAATTGTTGTCAACCTACCTGGAATGGCACAAATAAAAATTCTGATGTCAGACAGTAGAGGCCTTTCGCTTTAAAAAGTTTTAGAAACAGAGTCGTGAAAATACTTTTGTTTGTGTAGGTTCAACTATCAGAGGTTAGAAACCCTCAAATCTGGACAGGACACTCTTCTTGGAATGTAAAGGAAATTTCTCAAAAGGTTTTACTGGGCATCCTTTAGAGTCATAGAATTATGTAGAGATGTGAGAGCTTGAATGGGTATGAAGACATAACAGGAACTAGTTTCTTATCACAGTCTAGTTCAAGCCATGGGATAAGCTTACATGAGGCAATAAACTATCAAGGTCAATTTTTTGTGGCAGAAACTGAAACTGCCAAGTGGATCCATAACAGGGTCCCTTTCAAAGAATCATGAATGTCTACTTGACCACAGTTATTAATTTGGAAAGAGTAAAGCTGTTCAGAAATGTATTTCCATATCATCTTAATCTTCTGCACACTTTGGAAAGGTAGGGCTTTATTGTTGCTGCTGTCACTGTTATTTTTGTTGCTTAATAAGCCATTCTCTACAAAGCCCATAATGCAATCAACACTGCCTCCATCCTCCTTTCCACTCTACCTACAACCTCTTCCAATGTTAACATTGGTCTGAAGGAAGATGACTACTTACAAGGTAAAGTAAATTAGTTTATGTTACTCGCAGATCTTATCACATTGTGAATTCATCTAACACACACAGCTTCTAGAATTTTAACATCAATTCTTGCTATTATCAATTCAGACCAAAAAATTAAATTTCTTTTGAATATTTAATAAGTTAGATGCTTTCTGCCAATTTTTCTCCAGATTATACAGACCTAATGTAATAATGAAAACCAATAACCAAATCAGATTTCCTAGACAATAGACCATTTTCATTCACAGATTTAAAATTTTTGATTGAGACGATTTGAAAGCATGTAATAATAATTTCTATTTCCGAGATTCTATATTGAATGATGTGTACTCTGAGGATGGTATGCAGAAAAGGGAGGGGCTCTTTGTTAGGAGGGTCCAAGCTGGCTGCCAAGCTTCCATGTCCACTCTACCTGGTTTCCCATAATTTCAATTTTTGGTCTTCATAGGACATATTTCCAAAGATGACATATATTGTAGAATCACAACTTGGGATAGACAAGCCTGGAGACTCCCAAACCTTTATGCAAAATATGACATAACAGGAAAAACATGCTTTTGGAGGGACAACGTTGAGTTCAAGGCCAAACTTCCAGTATGACTGTCCTTATGACCTTAAACAATCCTTTAACCTCTCTGGGTCTCAGTTTATAAGTTTGCCTTACCTCTCTGGATGATGGTTTTGTTTAGCAAATAAAATGATGCGAAGTTGAGAATGAAATAAGGCATTGTTACAAATATCCAAGAGGTTAAGGGAGGATGTGGCAAGTGATTCACATATTTCTTCCTCCTCTTTCTTCTCTTAGAGTTTAATGCTTAGCAAAATATTTATTGAGTGTCTGCAAACTTCCATTGATTAACATCAGAGATTCATAGATAAAGCAACTTGGTCCTTGCCCTGAAGTAGTAACAATGTGACATGACTTGACTTTCCTTTACAAGGATCACTCTGGCTGCTCTGTTGAGAATGCATGATAGGGAAGCAAAGGCAGAAGCAGAGATACCTGGTTTATAGACCCCTGTATCATTCTGGGCAAAAAATGATGCTGCCTTGTGCAATTCTCACCACTTCTAGCAGTAGAAGTGGTGAGAATTCAGATAAGGTGAAGGTTGATAACTGCACCTTGGATATAGCATGGCAAAAAAAGGACCAGTGTCTTTGTGGCAGAGACAAAGTTCAATCAAAGCAAAGCAACTAAGAGAGGTTTACTTAAAAGAGAATGAAAATTTCATAAGCATATTGGAAATATTTGGGAGAGAAGCCAACAGGAGAAGGAAGAGTAAAAGGGAAAGCATCAGGTTTAGAAAGTCTTGCTTTGGAGGGCAATGGATAAAGTCCTGACAGACATGAATATGTGGAATGTCCATCAGGCTAGATCCATGGGGATGTGGTTCCTCTGAATAGAACTCATCTCAGGTATGAAGGGGAGAAAATCTTCTGTGTTCACCATCACTCATTTTCATGCAAAACCAGCTGCTGTCCATTTGGTTAGGGGACTAAAATAAACATGGGAGAACTGAAGAGGTCTGAATTGGAGCTAAAAAATCCTAGTCCTTGAATAAGGTCTTTGCCACGTAGTTGAGGAGGTGAAGCATATATAATTACGTTTGTTATGTATTGTGTACCTATTCTGTGTCTGCCACATTAAACTCTCACAACAAAAACCTAAAAGATGTTATCATCTCACACTAGAGATGAGAAAATTGCATCTCAGAGAAATTAAATAACTTACTCATCCACCCACCTTCCCACAGTGAGTGACAAAACTAGGATTCTACTCTCTCTCCCTCTCTTTGCATTACACTTTGAAGGGCCGTGGAGACACATCTTTCAGAAGGTGAAGAGGTAGGATTAGTTGGAAACACAACATGGGGTACACTGGGGAGACAGGACTAAAAGAGTCTATATAAAAAATAAAAATAGAGTTACCATATAATCCTGAAATCCCACTTCTGGGCATACAGCTGGAGAAAAATACAAGCACCCCAATGTTCATTGCAGCACTATTTATAATAGCCAAGGTATGGAAGCAACCTAAATGTCCATCAACAGATGAATGGATAAAAAAGATGTGGTATATATATATATATACAATGGAATACTACTCAGCCAAAAAAAGAATGAAATAATGCCATTTGCAGCAACATGGATGGACCTAGAGATTATCCTACTAAGTGAAGTAAGCCAGATAGAGAAAGACAAATATTATATCACTCATATGTGAAATATTTTTAAAAAGATACAAATGAACTTATTTACAAAACAGAAATAGATCCACAGACATAGAACAAACTTATGGTTATCAAAGGGGGAAGGGCAGGGGGGTATAAATTAGGAGTTGGGGATTAGTATATACATACTACTATATATAAAATAGACAAACAACGAGGTCCTATACCTTCTTGTATAGGGAACTATACTCAATAATTTGTAATAACCTATAAGGGAAAAGAATCTGAAAAAGAATATATATATATATATATAAATATAACTGAATCACCGTGCCATACACCTGAAACTAACACAACATTGTAAATCAACTATACTTCAATTAAAAAAGGAAAAAAGAAATGAAACTGAGTTGGGGTCAGCTGTGGTTTTCAGCCTTCTAGACCAATCTTCAAAGCTTCCTCAGGTTCAGCCGCTGGTTGTTAGTGGCTCGCAAGCTGCTCTCAGGGACCTATGAAAAAATTGCCAAGTATAAGTTACCTTTTAAGTTTGGAATCTAAAAGAAGTTATTATTTTAGATGACTTTCCAAGTGTTAGTAGGAGTGAATAATTTCATTTAATTAAGTCTCTCATCATAGGCTCCTACCTCTTCCAAATTCTCACCCTTTTAAGTCTGACAAGGAATAAAAAATGTTGTTAGCATGCCTCACCTTCACCGGTACTTCCCTCCTTTTACAAGAAGCTGTGCACACCATGGGGCTCAGGAAAACAGAGAATTACTGCCAAGCACAGGTTGGACCTGGGAACCCTGAATATTCAAAACCATGAATAATGAGTCCAGATGTAGAGGACATTTTCTTTTTGGCCAGGATTTCACTCTTCAACAATGTATTCTTCAGACCACTTCTGGACATATTGCTTATTATATATTTTTACCTTGGTTCAAAGCCTTTATTCCTGAAGGCTATCTCCCCTGTAGTTTCACACAAGGATAATGCAACTCTGATGATAAGCTCCAAGAATTCAGGAAGCCAGGAGTATGGCAACTTTATTTTTGCTCAAAATATACTGCCATCCCAACTAGCAACTCTAAAGAAACTTATTTGTTTCCTCGTTTGTTTTATTTTTTTAAGATGTTACACATTATTACATGTTTTAGCATGTAAAGTTCAGATCATAAGGATTCATTATATTTAACTTTAAATGGCTACATGTACTGAGGGCTCCTAATATTTGATAATGGAAATTTAAATGTTATTCAAATTATTCACTAAGTGTGGAACACTACTGTTTGGTTTTCTTCATTTTTCTGTTTGGTCTATTTAAAGAAGACTATGAAAACTGATAAAGTACAAAATGTGATGTTTAGATTGAAAAAATAAACTACGGGGCACAGAAAAACAAAGACAAAGTTTGTGTTAGTTATCAAGTGTCAGATTTGGGGAACAGTTTTGATTTTGAATACTCTGTTTCATTGTTTCCCCTTAAGTCAAATCGGACTGTCATAATATACACCCTAGTTTTAAATTCAGACAATATAGACACCATACTATAAATAAAAAGTGATATAGATCTAGAATCAGACACATTAAATTCTCATTCAACCTCTGCTACTAATTTCTGTGTGACCTTGAAAAGGGGACTTAACATTTCTGAGCTTCATATTTCCTTATCCATGAAGTGGTACAATTTGTCTAGATGACCTCTGAAATCTCATCTTATCTATATATAATACTTTATGGGAAAATAATAATACCTAAATACTATTTCAAGGATTAAAGAAATGTAACCCACTATTTTAGACATGTCCAGCTTTCACTGGTTTGCTTTTCCAAAATATATTATTTTCATTCCAGTCCAATTTGTGACTCTTTTTCAAGTTAAGTCTTGAATGTTTCCACTATATAATATAGTTTCAGAATTTTCAATATACAGTGCACAAAGTATGACAAAATGCGCTATAGCAAACTGTATAAGAGAAATATAATATAATATAATATATATAATATATATAATATTATATTATATAATTATTATTATTATATTATTCCTTAGACATGGATAGTTATGAATTTTACCCAAGTAGACAGGTAAAATAAACTTAGGGAAAAGAAAACTGACATTTAAAATTGGTAGAGATACAAGTATTTTTGCAGAAATAACATCTTATACTTCCACAGCATCTGTCTTCTTTTCTTTCTTCCAAACACATGAAAAAAGGCATTTCGAGTTACTGATTAACTTCAACATGCTGATCTTTGATTCTGTCTAAGGTCCATGAAAATTGATTAGATTTCCTTCTACCAGAGAGGAAAAACTAAAAAATTGAACACATTTTTTAAAAGATTAGCTTCTCTATTATTCTGATATATCAGCCTAAATCTCATTTGGTTGGGCTATATTTTTATTTGTTCCTTTTTCCCAAAGAAATTGGGAATGTCTAAGAGCTATTTTCTAAATATGACACTGTATTTTATTATCAGAATAAACCATACATTTTTATGGGTTATCCTCTTTCTCTTGGTACTTTCCACTTTAGAATGAGAAGGATAGGATTGTGGGGAGCTGATTCTATAACCACTGGGGTTCTTAACTATTGTTAGCCTTGGCTATAGATGAAGATAAAAGGGGAAAAAGTTTAAGCAGGGAGTTGCTTTGACTAAAAATGGAAAAACTTTGATCAGGGAATCAAAATGAATATACCAAGTGAAAATCAGTTATCATGTATGACTTTATAATGTTAAAAAGACAAAAATATGAGGAGGTATAGACAATGTCTACCATTACTAGTCAACCACTCTGTAAGAGGCAGCATGGTTCAGTCTGGAGTAATACAAAAATGGACAAGGCAGCTTTTTTCTCACAATTCATGTGAGATAAAACCACAAACACTCATTTAAAGCATAACATGAGTTAGTGCTGTGATAGAGGTACAATACTCTGTAGGAGTAGGGATTGCTGATATTTGACCCATTCTTGAGATTAAGAGGATTGCAAAAGATATGAACAGATGGGAAGGGTATTCCAGGAAGAAAGAACAAAAGCACCATTAAGGCTACGAAGAGAGCCAATTTTGAGGAAAGGCAATTGATGCGATGTAGAAGGCATGGGAAAGAAAAGACTTAAGGAAAGAGTAGCATTGAAAAGGAAGGGCTTTATACTATACGCAATAAGGAGTGGCTTAAAAGATTTTTGAGCAAAAGGATGATGAGACATGATTAGACAAGTACTTAATTAGGACAAATAGTCTGAGAGCAACAGGCAGAAAGCCTTGGAGTGGGGAAGACTGAAGGCAAAGAGATCTGTTAGGAAACTATTTCACTAGGATTGTGAGTACATTGGGAAGCAAACAAATGAATATTTTTGCTTCCCAATCCCTATCAGCCCAGGAGAAAAGTTAGTCTCCTGTGGGTCAGGTATGGTACTGTGACTGAGTCCAAGCTTGCTCCTACCACTCACCACACAACAGGCCAATAAATCAAGAGACGAGTTGTTGGGGTAAGGAATAGCGACTTTATTTGGAAAGCCGGCAAACCAAGAAGATGGTGGACTAGTGTCCCAAAGAACCATCTTACCTGAGTTAGAATTCAAGCTTCTTTTATACTGAGAGGGGAGGGGGTGTGTGGCTGGTTGTTTCAAACTTCTTGTTGCCGGAATCCTTTGTTCTTATAGCTGTCGACATAGATCAGGTCAGGATGTTCCTATAAACCTCCAAAAAGACAAATGTTCTCTGTTCTGCAACTTTTTATCACTATGTGAAGGGAAATGTGTTATACCTTTAAAGGTCAGAGCCTTGAGAATGGGCTATCATGTATATTTCAGGCTATAGGCAGCATTCTTTTACAAAGGGGCAGAGCCAGCATGACTAGGCACAGGTAACAGAGCACCAGGGTTAGAGCTAAAGGAATAGATTCAATATGGAGTCAGGTTTGTTCTTCTCAGACACAGAATATCCAGGAATGAAAGTTAGGGTCCCTTCTTCAGTCTAGTTGGAGAGATATGGGTTGATCTTTTTTGTTGTTGTTTTAATTGAAGCCCCTGGCTTTTAGCAATGATCAATTGCTAATGATTCTGTAAAACTCCATCCCTCGTCTTTTGCCCAGTACAGACTCCTATCCCTCATTGTCGAATGGACATGTCTGCATAAATGTTCCACAAACTTGTTAATTGGACACATCTAAGATCAAGCTCATCTTCCTCTCTGCTAATCTACTTCTGTTAGTGTCTTTCATTATTCACTCAGTCTTCCAAGCCAAAAATTCCAAAGATATCTATCCGAACCATTAGCAAGTCCCGCCTATTCTTGCTCAGAAACTTCTCTTGAGATTTTCCCTCCTTTTCTTCCCAAGATACTGCTTTTTCTTGCTTCAGATCTCCATCAACTCTCACCTGGATTATTACATTGGTTTTCTATCTGATCTTTTTGCAGTTTCCTCTTCAAGGCCATCCTCCACACAACTTGCAAATGTATCTTCCTTTCAAAAACTACATTCCCATCATTCACCTGCTTAAAATTCCAGATATTTATATGTGCCTGAAAAACAAAATTCAAGCTCCTGATTATAGCATGAAAGGACACTTTAAATGTGACTGTAGGGGCTTCCCTGGTGGCGCAGTGGTTTCGCGTCCGCCTGCCGATGCAGGGGAACCGGGTTCGCGCCCCGGTTTGGGAGGATCCCACATGCCGCGGAGCGGCTGGGCCCGTGAGCCATGGCCGCTGAGCCTGCGCGTCCGGAGCCTGTGCTCCGCAAAGGGAGAGGCCACAGCAGAGGGAGGCCCGCATACCACAAAAAATAATAATAATAATAATAAAAATAAATAAATAAATGTGACTGTAATACAACTTTCCAACAGCTAGTCCACATACTCCAAGTTCCAGCCACATTCAATGTATCACTATCTTTGATGAATTGCCACAAAGATTATCCTTCCATGGCCATTGCACATGCAATTTGGTCTGCCTCAAATGTCCCCTTTTTCTCTTCTAAGCCTGGACATCTTTTCATCCTTTAAGAACCATACCAAAACTTAGTTTTTCTTCCCCAACACTGCCTGACAAAATGAGTTTCTGCCTATAACCATAGAGTAAATTGTTTCTACATTTATTCCTATTTTATTGTAACTTCACCTGCTTATATATCAGAACTCTTCCAACAGACAACAAGATTCTCAAGGGATAGAATGGATTTCAATTACCTTTTTATCTCCAGGTGTCAAATTAGCCTGGTAAATGGAACGTGTTCAATAAATGTTTGTTGAATGAATGCCTGATTATCACTATCACTATTGAATGTGGTACAAAAAAGTAATTACCCATTAGGAAAAATTACAGTGTAGTCCACGACTGCATGCAATACTTCATGGAAAAGAGATAGGAGATAGATCTAATGGAGATTTAGAGATTCATCTACAAGGAATGTTTCGAAAAAAGCGTAACTATATCTTTGTTAACAACATAGCTTTGATAGCAAAGAATCAAATAACACCTTTAAGGTAGGGTGAAATCAAGACTCTGGTTATGGAGGAGAACTTAGGGATACTCATTCTAGTCCTGGGTATCTTCTTTGTCGAGGTGGTAACTGAAACTTTGGAATAGGATGAGGATATCACAGCATCAAGTGTAGGGAGAGAAGAGTACATACATAATCCAGGATGATGTTCAAATTCTTCCTGAAGTTGCCACAGTCAAAACATTTCTATTTCTGAAAAATGATTGTAGTGTTATGTTTTAGTTTCTGCTTAATTCTGTTATGTTATGTCATTGATATTCACTAAGTTGTATGCAATCAAGGAGAAAGCCATTTAGGAGTAAGAATGCTTAGTAAAATTACAATATTCGTCTTAAATTCAACATGTTCTTCATAATATTTATCCATTGTACTAGTCATAAAGAACTGGTTATCTGATAGTTTGAGAGAAAAAAATTCCAGAATCTCAAAATGACAAAGTGCTCCCTCTCTAGTATAGCTTTTCATGCATTGTGTTCCCATTGACCTAATGGAGATTTAAAACAGACAGTTCGAAGCAGCTACATGCTACAAAGTACTATGGGTCCTATATGTAATGAAACTTGGGAAGAGTTCAAACACTAGGGAAGTAGAGGAAAAAAATATTTCCTCTCTTTTGATCTCTATTATTTAACATCAGTTAATTACATTGTGTAGTAGGATAGATTGGTTGGCTTACCAGTGTGTTGATTTTTCCCATATAGAATGTTAGAAGATCCTGGGTTTTATAGATCTCACTAGCCTGGGCATCAGAAATCCCGGGATCAGGGATTCTAGGATCTAGGAAACATATTTATATTGTTCATTCCTTTATTCCCAGTAGGTAGCCCAGGGCCTTAAATAAATTCATTTTTGAATGAATAAATGGTCAAACCTCATTTATGTTTCTGCAGATGGTCAAGAGAAATG
The DNA here is from genome assembly GCF_002837175.3 of Physeter macrocephalus. Classification (NCBI taxonomy): domain Eukaryota; kingdom Metazoa; phylum Chordata; class Mammalia; order Artiodactyla; family Physeteridae; genus Physeter; species Physeter macrocephalus. Next base: position 49,271,211 of record NC_041226.1, on the reverse strand, counting down.
TTGATTACATTGTCTTATTTATCAAGTCATTAGTGCACACACATTCTGAATTATTGGGAGTTGCATGAGGTAGGATGAGAGTATTTATGGGAACATGATACCACACCTATGACGGATTCCCTCCCCAGGGTGAAAGATCAAAGTTACTGGGGAAGATTTTGTTTCTTAGGGGAAATACACAATAGGAGAGCAGATAGGAGGGGCAGCTAACGTCTCAGTTGTTTATTACATAAGGTCCTCTTCTGGTAAAGAATGTTGTTCCTAACTCCACAGATGGTAAACATGGGAAAGTTAAACCAAGAGAAAGTGCAGGTGTACATAATACAGAACTGGTGACTGCTGGTCAAACCCACATGGTTATGGAGGCCCACCAAACAGCCACACTCAACTGGATCCACTGCAGTATGGTTAGCAACATAGAGGCAAAACTCCAAAGCTGAAAGGAAAGCAGGGAAAATTGACAAAGACCGATCTGTTTGGGGGATGTCTTTACATTGAGGCAGCTCAGCATTGACTGCCCAACATAAAAAGGGTGGAAAATGACTGCTCTGAGCTTTTTGGACCATAGGGAAGTCCATCTTCTATTCCTATTCCATTCAGGTCATATACATGAGAAGGCCTTACTGGATCCTAGAGACAGTTCAAGATCTTTAGCCCTTAACCTAAGAAAATGTCCCTCACCATCACTTGGAAACTGTCTTTGTCGTGTTGGGGAAAAGCTAGAGAGGAGTTCCCAGCCAACTCCAGATTAAATGAATATGAAAGTCTATTAACTATGCTCGGATGCATCAACTGTCACAAGAGCCTGAAGAATTAGGTTAAAGTTCTCAGTAGATTTTGATAGTTCTACCCACAAATTCCCAGATATTACTTGTAGCACCTATGGTTCCATCAGCTCCGCACGATGTCATGCTCTGTAATAGAAGAACCCAACTGTGTATAATTTAAACTATTTACGATACTTTTGTTCACTCATAAAATGCTACCCTTCCTTGTCAATTAAATTAAGCCATTTTAAAATTTGCAAGGCACCACAAAAAACATCCAGATGTTTAAAGAAATAAAAAGGTGGGGTATTATGTGCTTGTTGCCTTCATTTCTTGGATTATTTGCTTAAAAATACTTTTTTTGCTTCTTAAATCAACTGGAGTTAGCAGTTTCTTCTCTAGGTTTTATACACCAAGAAAGCTATTTCTAAAAAAAGGAATTCACTTTTGTTAAATTCAACTGATGATTCATTCTATATTGTTGAGTTCTTAGTCTTTGCCAGGCACTGTGCTAGTTTTGGGAATATGTTCAGGAACAAGACCAACATGATTGCTGACTCATAAAACAACACATTTTTCTTTTTAGTTAGTTACAAACAAATTTTACACTTGTGCAGACTTTATGCACTATTATTTTATTTGGACTATCAAATTATCTCTTTTTATTTAATTACTACTATTTTTTTTAATGTTTATTTACTTATTTATTTATTTTCTTACTAGTCATCCATTTTATACATATTAGTATATATAAATGTCAATCCCAATCTCCCAATTCATCCCACCACCACCACCACCACTGCCACTTTCCCCCCTTCGTGTCCATACATTTGTTCTCTACATCTGTGTCTCTATTTCTGCCCTGCAAACTGGTTCATCTGTACCATTTTTCTAGGTTCCACATATATGCGTTAATATACAATATTGGTTTTTCTGTGTCTGACTTCCTTCACTCTGTATGACGGTCTCTAGATCCATCCATGTCTCTACAAATGACCCAATTTCCTTCCTTTTTATGGCCGAGTAATATTCCATTGTATATATGTACCACATCTTCTTTATCCATTCATCTGTCGATGGGCATTTAGGTTGCTTCCATGACCTGGATATTGTAAATAGTGCTGCAATGAACACTGGGGTGCATGTGTCTTTTTGAATTATGGTTTTCTCAGGATATATGCCCAGTAGTGGGATTGCTGGGTCATATGGTAATTCTGTTTTTAGTTCTTTAAGGAACCTC
>NC_041226.1:49268679-49269139 GCF_002837175.3 Physeter macrocephalus | reverse complement strand
ATCCATTTTATACACATCAGTGTATACGTGTCAATCCCAATCGCCCAATTCATCCCACTCCTCCCACCCCCCGCCACTTTCCCCGCTTGGTGCCCATACGTTTTTTCTCTACTTCTGTGTCTCGATTTCTACTCTGCAAACCGGTTCATCTGTACCATTTTCTAGGTTCCACATATATGCGTTAATATACGATATTTGTTTTTCTCTTTCTGGCTTACATCACTCTGTATGACAGTCTCTAGATGCATCCACGTCTCTAAAAATGACCCAATATCGTTCCTTTTTATGGCTGAGTAATATTCCATTGTATATATGTACCACTACTTCTTTATCCATTCATCTGTCGATGGGCATTTAGATTGCTGGCTATTGTAAATAGTGGTGCAATGAACATTGGGGTGCATGCGTCTTTTTGAATTATGGTTTTCTCAGGGTATATACCCAGTAGTGGGATTGCTGG
>NC_041226.1:49268119-49268645 GCF_002837175.3 Physeter macrocephalus | reverse complement strand
TTAGTGATGTTGAGCAGCTTTTCATGTGCTTCTTGGCCATCTGTATATCTTCTTTGGAGAAATGTCTATTTAGGTCTTCTGCTCATTTTTGGATAGGGTTGTTTGTTTTTTTAATACTGAGCTGCATGAGCTGTTTGTAAATTTTGGACATTAATCCTTTGTCTGATGATTCATTTACAAATATTTTCTCCCATTCTGAGGGTTGTCTTTTCGTCTTGTTTATGGTTTCCTTTGCTGTGCAAAAGCTTTTAAGTTTCATTAGGTCCCATTTGTTTATTTTTGGTTTTATTTCCATTACTCCAGGAGGTGGATCAAAAAGGATCTTGCTGTAATTTACGTCAAAGAGTGTTCTTCCTATGTTTTCCTCTAAGAGTTCTATAGTGTCTGGTGTTACATTTAGGTCTCTAATCCATTTTGAGTTTATTTTTGTGTACGGTGTTAGGGAGTGCTCTAATTTCATTCTTTTACACGTAGCTGTCCAGTTTTCCCAGCACCACTTATTGAAGAGACTGTCTTTTCTCCATTG
>NC_041226.1:49232312-49267646 GCF_002837175.3 Physeter macrocephalus | reverse complement strand
AGAGATTTCTGTGCATTAATTTTGTATCCTGCCACTTTACCAAATTCATTGATTAGCTCCAGTGGTTTTCTGGTGGCATCTTTAGGATTCTCTATGTATAGTATCATGTCATCTGCAAACAGTGACACTTTTACTTCTTTTCCAATTTGTATTCCTTTTATTTCTTTTTCTTCTCTGATTGCCGTGGCTAGGACTTCCAAAACTATGTTGAATAATGCTGGTGAGAGTGGACATCCTTGTCTTGTTCCTGATCTTAGAGGAAATGTTTTCGGTTTTCCACCATTAAGAGTGATGTTTGCTGTGGGTTTGTCGTATATGGCCTTTATTATGTTGAAGTAGGTTCCCTCTATTCCCAACTTCTGGAGAGTTTTTATCATAAATTGGTATTGAATTTTGTCAGAAGTTTTTCCTGCATCTATTGAGATGATCATATGGTTTTTCTTCTTCGGTTTGTTAATATGGTGTATCACATTGATTGATTTGCGTATATTGAAGAATCCTTGCATCTCTGGGATAAATCCTACTTGACCATGGTGTATGATCCTTTTAATGTGTTGTTGGATTCTGTTTGCTAGTATTTTGTTGAGGATTTTTGGATCTATATTCATCAGTAATATTGGTCTGTAATTTTCTTTTTTTTGTAGTGTCTTTGTCTGGTTTTGGTATCACGGTGATGGTGGCCTCATAGAATGAGTTGGGGAGTGTTCCTTCCTCTGCAATTCTTTGGAAGAGTTTGAGAAAGATGGGTGTTAGCTTTTCTCTAAATGTTTGATAGAATTCACCTGTGAAGCCATCTGGTCCTGGACTTTTGTTTGTTGGAAGATTTTTAATCACAGTTTCAATTTCATTACCTGTGATTGGTCTGTTCATATTTTCTATTTCTTCCTGGTTCAGTCTTGGAAAGTTACACCTTTCTAAGAATTTGTCCATTTCTTCCAGGTTGTCCATTTTATTGAAATAGAGTTGCTTGTAGTAGTCTCTTAGGATGATTTGTATTTCTGTGGTGTCTGTTGTAACTTCTCCTGTTTCATTTCTAATTCTATTGATTTGAGTCCCTCCCTCTGTTTCTTGATGAGTTTGGCTAATGGTTTATCAATTTTGTTTATCTTCTCAAAGAACCAGCTTTTAGTATTATTGATCTTTGCCATTGTTTTCTTTGTTTCTATTCCATTTATTTCTGCTGTGATCTTTATGATTTTTTTTCCTTCTGCTAACTTTGGGTTTTGTTTGGGTCTTCTTTCTCTAGTTCCTTTAGGTGTAAGGTTAGATTGTTTATTTGAGATTTTTCTTGTTTCTTGAGGTAGGCTTGTATAGCTATAAACTTCCCTCTTAGAACTGCTTTTGCTGCATCCCATAGGTTTTGGATCGTCGTGTTTTCATTGTCATTTGTCTCTAGGTATATTTTGATTTCCTCTTTGATTTCTTCAGTGATCTCTTGGTTATTTGGTAACATATTGTTTAGCTTCCATGTGTTTGTGTTTTTTACGGTTTTTTCCCTGTAATTAATTTCTAATCTCATAGCGTTTTGGTCAGAAAAAATGCTTGATATGACTTTAATTTTCTTAAATTTACTGAGGCTTGATTTGTTACCCAAGATGTGATCTATCCTGGAGAATGTTCCATGTGCACTTGAGAAGAAAGTGTAATCTGCTGGTTTTGGATGGAATGTCCTATAAATATCAATTAAATCTATCTGGACTATTGTGTTATTTAAAGCTTCTGTTTCCTTATTAATTTCCTGTTTGGATGATTTGTCCATTGGCGTAAGTGAGGTGTTAAAGTCCCCCACTCTTATTGTGTTACTGTCGATTTCCTCTTTTAGGGCTGTTAAGTATATCATGCCACTCCCTCCAGGCTTGTAGAGTTTCTGCTCAGAAATCAGCTGTTAACCTTGTGGGACTTCCCTTGTATGTTGTCATTTTTCCCTTGCTCCTTTCAATAATTTTTCTTTGCCTTTAATTCTTGTCAGTTTGATTACTGTGTGTCTCAGCGTGTTTCTCCTTGGGTTTATCCTTCCTGGGTCTCTCTGCGCCTCCTGGACTTGGGTGGCTATTTTCTTTCCCATGTTAGGGAAGTTTTCGATTATAATCTCTTCAAATATTTTCTCTGGTCCTTTCTCTCTCTCTTCTCCTTCTTGGACCCCTATAATGCGAATCTTGTTGCATTTAATGTTGGTTGTAGGTTCTTCCCTTTCATCACTTTAAGTATATCATGCCACTCCCTCCAGGCTTGTAGAGTTTCTGCTCAGAAATCAGCTGTTAACCTTGTGGGACTTCCCTTGTATGTTGTCATTTTTCCCTTGCTCCTTTCAATAATTTTTCTTTGCCTTTAATTCTTGTCAGTTTGATTACTGTGTGTCTCAGCGTGTTTCTCCTTGGGTTTATCCTTCCTGGGTCTCTCTGCGCCTCCTGGACTTGGGTGGCTATTTTCTTTCCCATGTTAGGGAAGTTTTCGATTATAATCTCTTCAAATATTTTCTCTGGTCCTTTCTCTCTCTCTTCTCCTTCTTGGACCCCTATAATGCGAATCTTGTTGCATTTAATGTTGTCCCAGAGGTCTCTTAGGCTGTCTTCATTTCTTTTCATTCTCTTTTCTTTATTCTGTTCTGCAGCAGTGAATTCCACCATTCTGTCTTCCAGGTCACTCATCCGTTCTTCTGCCTCAGTTATTCTGCTACTGATTCCTTCTAATGTATTTTTCATTTTAGTTATTGTATTGTTTATCTCTGTTTTTTCTTTAATTCTTCTAGATCTTTGTTAAACATTTCTTGCATCTTCTCAATCTTTGCCTCCGTTCTTTTTCTAAGGTCCTGGATCATCTTCACTATCATTATTCTGAATTCTTTTTCTGGAAGGTTGCCTATCTCCATTTCATTTAGTTGTTTTTCTGGGGTTTTACCTTGTTCCTTCATCTGGTACATAGCCCTCTGCCTTTTCATCTTGTCTATCTTTCTGTGAATGTGGATTTTGTTCCACAGGCTGCAGGATTGTAGTTCTTCTTGCTTCTGCTCTATCATATTTTCTATTTGAGTGAATGTCAAATCTCTCCGTGTCTATCTGAAATTTTAATGCAATTATAATCAAAATTCCCATATGACTGTTTCAGAATTATCCATTGATTGTGAAGTTTTTCTGGAAAATGAGTGTGGGCAACTAACTAAGGTATTTTGAAAAGGTAGAATAATGGGAGTAGACGTGCCCTATGATATCAAAATACAACACAAAATTCCAGTAATTAAAGGTGTGGTAGTGGTGCAGGCCCTGATGACTAGAAATATCTAGGAATAAAGATTCCAGAAACAAATTTGTGTACTTTTTATAAAAGATAGTGGGATTCAGATATTTACTCTGCTCTTTCCTATGAAAATTACCAAAACATCTGAAAATCAAAACCATAAACTATTTGAATTAAAAAAACCTAAAAATACAGAGAAAATTTATCCAAACCCAAAGAAAATACCAAAAGTTAACTTACTGCCCTCCAAATCTTGGTTAAAGTATAGAGTTCTCTAAAAAGAAAATTAGAGTGCCCCAAGGGGCTAGCCAACATTTTTTTTTTTAATGTAACTACAAGAACTGGGATAATGGCTGGGGGAGGGAGAGAGTGAAGGTCGAATTCTACACTGTCAAGTGGTGGGGGTCATAAGAGGATAAAACCTATGTAGGAATACATATGAAATACCACATAGACACCCATATTAATTCTCTCTCTACCCTCACCCAACTAACACTAGAAAAGTAGCTTTCAGGTGTGGGGAGGTAAAGCGGAGAAGGGAATCAGCAGGCAGAATTAATTATGCAGAGAGAAATCACCACATAAATGACCTGTGAGCTATAAGGCTTCACAGTGGAACTTGGTGACCTCCTACCTGTGTGACCTGCCCGTCCTGAAATGTAAGCTCCTGACGTGAAGAAGTGAGTGATGGGGTCCTCAGACAGAGTAGACTCTGGCAGAAGATTGTTCTGAAACAACAAACCCAAACTGAAGCTGTTTCCCAGTTTCCCAAGATCATGCTCCCCGGAGTTATAGTATCAGCTGATAAAACTGCCTCTTTTAAGTGCTCAGCATCACTAATCATCGGGGAAATTCGAATCAAAACCACAATGAACTATCACTTCATACCTGTTAGAATGGCCATCATCAAAAAAATAAGAAATAACAGGTGTTGGTGAGGATGTGGGAAAAGGGAACCCTCAGGCACTGTTGGTGAGAATGTAAATTGGTGCAGCCACTATGGGAAACAGAATAGAGATTCCTCAAAAAATTAAAAATACAACTACCATATGATCCAGCAACTCCATTTCTGGGTATATATCCAAAGGAAATGAAAACAGGATATTGAAGAGATACCTGCAATCCCATGTTCACTGCAACATCATTGTTTACAATAGCCAAAAATATGGAAACAACCTAAGTGTCTATCAACAGATGAATGTGTAAATAAGATGTGATATATATACATATATGAATATTATTCAACCATGAGAAGGAAATCGTACTGTTTGTGATAACATGGATGGATCTTGAAGGCATTAGGCCAAATGCAATAAGCCAGACAGAAAAAGATTAATATTGCATGGTACCACTTATATGTGGAATCCAAAAAAAAGGTCAGATTCTTAGAAACAGAGAGTAGAAATGTGGTTTCCAGGGACTGAGGAATGGGGAAAATAGGGAGAGGTTGGTAAAAGGGTACAAAGTTTCAGTTATAAGAGGGTTAAGATCTGAGGATCTAATGTATAGCACGATGACTAGAGTTGATAACACTTGTGTAATTGAAATTTGCTAAGGAGGTAGCGCTTAAATGTTCTCACAAAAAAAATAAATGTGTGAGGTGATGGATGTACTAATTAACTAGATGAGGAAATTCTTTACCAGTGTATACGTATATCAATTCATCACAGCTTATGCTTTATCTATCAATTTTGTTTATCAATTGGACCTCAGCAAAGCTGAAAACAAAACTTCCTCTTTTGAAATCTAATATTGACTCCATTAATAGACCCAAGGCATATAAATGAGACCTAATAACCTGTTACAATATAGAATGTAAGTGTTACAAACCATGAGAACTAAAAATATATAAGAAAAAAATGGAGGACTAGGAATGTGTAAGGAGGAATAATTGTACTAATTTCTTCTTTTTTATGTTAGAGAATTAATCATGTCCTGTAAAGTTTATATGTCAAGGAAATTAGGTTTAAGTAAATTAGTGTTATAGAAGTAACATTAAAGACTACATTACAGGCTGCAGAGTTTCCAAGTGACCCAAAAGGTGGAGGAAGACTAAAAAGAAAAAAAACACATAGACCAAATAAGAAAAAAATAAAATCAAAGGAAGCATTAAAAACAGAAAATAAAACTTTATTTTTTTCTAATGACTATATGTGTTGTGTAAGCTTTCAGTGATAGCAGGTTACACAAATGAGAAAAACTGAGATAAAATATTTTAAAGAATCTTTTAACAAACAACAGTATTGGAGAGGTAATAGTATAATGACTTGCTTTCCAGACAAATCTAGAATATGAGAATGCAGAGAACTAAGGAAAATACTCAAAGCCATTTTTCTACACTATAATCAAAATTAATAACAAAGCATGAGTTCACCAGCAACTGAAACATAATGAAAGAAAGACTTGCTAGCCCGGAAGTTTCATCAAAAAATTACCAGAACAATGCATCGAGAGACAAAAAGTTGGAAAATGCAGAAGAAAAAGATATAAACTTATAGTGAGAAAGTTCCAGAATAGGAGGAAGTTGAAGCAAATGCAAGATTTAAGAGATAATGACTAAGAAACTTCCAGAACTGATGAAACATGTTGGATTTAAGAATCAAGTTAAAAAAGAAAAGAAATCCACACTTGAACACATTTGAGTGGAACACATTTGTGGAAAACCAAAGAGAGAATGCTTGAAAGCAGCCAAGGAAAATAGATTACCTTCAAAGAACAAGTTAGAGTGAGAACTGGTTTCCCAAGAACAACAATCTTACTCAGAAGGCTGTAGAGTATTTCCTTCAACGGACTAATCTGAATTCTATCCACAGCAGAAATATCATTCAATAATAAATTGAAATAAAGACAATCTCAGAAAGTTAATAGACAAACAGTAAAGAATTTTTTTCTAATTTTTAACATAAAATGTACTCACCCATAATTCTCCAATCCTAGGAATTCATCTTAAAGTAATAATAGGACAAACATTAAAAGATATATTTGCAAGATGTATATACATTGTTATTGGTTTCCTTATTTCATCAAAAATATGGAAACAAGTGAAATGTACATTAATAGGGAACTATTGAAATATAATATGATGCATTCATAATTTGCATTAAGATTTCCTAGATCTTTGTGTATTCACGTGGAAATATAATCTCAGTATTACAATAAGTAGGAAAAAAAGAAAAAAGCATACTATGGAGAAGCAGGTTTCATGTGATTCAATATAGGTTAAAAATTAGAAATTTCTATCTGTTGTAAGTTTACATATCCAGAAAAGTCAAAAAAGGCATATACATATATATATATATTATATATATATATATAGTTATAGTTATTACTCCTGGGGTGTGAAATGCGACGGAAATTTGTCACATTTTGTTTTATTTGCTTTCCTTACCACCATCATTTTCATTTAGAAAAACAAAGAACAAAAGCTTTTCAGGAGTGTCACATATTTATTGAGACCTTTACTAGAAACATTGCATTTATGCAGCTAACGGCACGGTGTTTTAGAGCTAGACTTGTTCTCTCGTTTGGGTAGGACACGATGGTAATAAAGCCTACTCTGAAGTTTGCTTCCTGTGTAGGTCAGTTAGCTCTGCACACAGAACAAAACGACTCTTTTGCGCATTATCCATCAACCAAGGAGCCAGGCTTGCAAGTCCTTACCTTTGTCTCATGGTAAGAGAATTTGTGTGGATGTTACAAACCATAGAAATGGAAAAACAACTCAAACCATGTGAACCCTGAAGGGGGGGCAGTTAGTGTCACTTTCACCTACAAAGAAGGACTCATATCTTCCTTTGATATTCCCAGACCACGGCGTTTCCCAGGTTACAAGTCCAATCAAAACAAAACTGCATTCATCAAGAAACTCTCATTTTTTAGAGCTCCCTTTCCATTTGCCTCATTGCTTTCTCCCACTTTCTCTGCTCAAGAGGATTTCCCCGTTTTTACCATATTCATTCTCATAACAAATGACTCAAGAAATAGAGGCTGACCTAACCACTCTCCATGGCCTCAAAAAAGAATTCTAATTTTTTGGCATTATGCTGAGAAACACCAACGGCTGGGGGATTCTAGTCTCACCATTTTCTGGCCTGCAGTTTTACCCCTCAACTTTACACCAAGTAACTCCTGGTAACAGTTTTTGGAGGTTTATCTCTTATGAAACCTGCCATAGAAACATACAGCTTCATTCCAATCTGAATGTATCATTGTCAGCTTATAACCCGAATCATGGAAGGAATTTGAGCAGCTAGTTGGAATGTTTATACTGAATACCTGGAGGGTTGGGCTTATACCTTCCAGCACATCATTGTAAATGATGTACTAGGTAAAATTCTAAACAAGTCATTTTAGAATTCTGAGTATTGGTTTGTTTCACTGGAAAGAATATTGAGGATATGGATACATTGTAAGGAGAAACGAGATCTTACTGCATTATCCATGTTCCTTTTGTAACATGTCCTGGGCCTTTGTGTTAGCAGCTAACAAGTTTTCAGTTGTCTTTATTTTATGAAAGGTGTTTTACACTTTTATAACAGTCATACTACCAGTAGTGTTTGTAGGGCAATGTTTTTCTTACAAAACCTATTTTCTAACATTGATATTCTGATAACCAAGAAGAAAAATAAATAAGTTCCCAGAAATTTATGATTTGGGTTTTTCTCTTAGAAATCCCCAGATATTTGCTAAACATTTTCTTCTAGGGAATATGGAAGAAATACATGTGGTGAATAAAATCATTGTCAAGGGTATTTGTTTTCACATATTCTGATTGCTAGCTGGATAATTAATATAAAGCCATAAATTTCCATAGAAAACTACTCCAGAGATGAAAGTGCTAGGTCTATTCATTGTCAATCAATCATATTTATTTCTGAAACTCTTCCTCCTGTCAAGGTTGGTTAAGACTTCTTGCTACAGAGGATTTTAATTAGGGTGAACATACATTCTGGCTTCTGGAACAGTCCTGATTGGTTTAAGTCCATTGCCCCTGTGTGGGGGCACGAACTATTGATAGTGTCCCTTCTCATTTTCAGAAGTTGGAAACAAGAATTACATGATCCCTCTATTTCAATAGTTTGAGAACCCATTTTTACAACTTTCCCTTCATTATGTCTCTTGATGTACACTCCTCTGAGAAAGTCAAGATAAATGAAGAATGCCGAAGCACTACTACCCACCCTGGTCCTTCGTCTAGGGCATCTGCTGAGGCTCAGTCAGGTCTACCTTGCTGCCCAGTTCTCAGGGGTGCCCTTCACACCATGATCTGTATGACCAGTGGCCCCCACTCCTTTTCTTGGACTTATCCTGTTAGGGGAAACATGTATTTACATGGATTCAGCTAAGTTAAATAATTGTTAACTCTATATCTCTTTCTTCTTTCTCTGTGTGCGACTGTGCCCAAACCCTCAACTCGATCCCATGTGAACAGAGTTTATCATCTCTTTTTGACTAATCTCATTTTCCAAATGAAAAAGCCTTTGCAAATGTCGTGTTAATGGTAGAATCTGGTGTCACATGAAAAAGTCTGGTGTTCGTGTTTGGCTATTTTTTATTCTAATTTCAGTCCAAACTAACACTTTTTTGTGTACATAGACTATGTTCCTCCATTCTAGTGATATTTAGTAATCACTTACTTAGGTACAACATTACCTTAAATACATGACTGAATTTCCTTGTATGAGAAAATCTGAATAACGTATTTCTATATTCATAGTACAACAAGCAAGGTTTAACTACGGTATGCTCTTTCTAGCACACTATATATGGATAAAATAGTGTTAAAAGATGTCCGTATGATGTAATACACAAAGTTCATAATAAAAAATTGTCATGGATGTTTCTAAATTTATAATTTAAAATAAATAGGGCTTCCCTGGTGGCGCAGTGATTAAGAATCCGCCTGCCAATGCAGGGGACACGGGTTTGATCCCTGGTCCGGGAAGACCCCACATGCCGCAGAGCAACTAAGCCTGTGTGCCACAACTACTGAGCCTGCGCTCTAGAGCCCGCGAGCCACAACTACTGAAGCTCGTGTGCCTAGAGCCTGTGCTCCGCAGCAAGAGAAACCACCGCAATGAGAAGCCTGCGCACCCCAATGAAGAGTAGCCCCTGTTCGCCGCAACTAGAGAAAGCCCACGTGCAGCAACGAAGACCCAACACAGCCAAAAATAAATACGTTTTTTAAAATGTTTTTAATAAATAAATAAAATAAATGAACATCTAACTTGTGACCAGTGAAAGAGCAGGCAGGGGCCAGGTTATGTGGTGCCCTCTGGACATTGTGAAGGAAGTTGGATTTTATTCTAGGTGCCAAGGAAAAGTATTGAACAGTTAAGAGTAAGAAACATAGTTTGACTCACACTATTGGATTCACGTGGGCCAAATACATAGCAAGGAGTTCATTTAGGAGGTTGTAGCAGTAATTCTGGCAAAAGAAGATGGTGGTTTGGACAAAGATATGGAGACGGAAAATTTTGGAAGAATTAGGATCTATTTTGGAGTGAAAACTGGCAAGACATGCTAATGGATTGGCTGAGAGTGGGGAAACTGTGGAAGGACAGTTTATCTGGCTGTTCCTGAGTTATATTCTTTCATAATAAAGTGATTATCTAGTAAAAGTTGAAGTGAAATAAATGAGCATCTAAACATCACACACACACACACACACACACACACACACACACATACATCAAAGGCAGAAGCCATAAAGGAAAAGGTTTATATGTTTGACTAAATTGATTTACTTTTTACTTCCAGTTAGACATGGCCAATGGAACAAATGCATTTTTTAAGTACCCAACCCCCCTGAAAGCAGATTAAATGGATTTTCTTTAAGGTATAAATCCATACATACATAAAAGAGAGAATGACAAGGACTTAAGAGTGTAAAAGAGACCGTAGAGAGAAGGGGAGGTTCTGCAACAAACTAGCCTGGTCTCCAAGAGCTGGCCCCATCAGGCAGCAGGTTCTAACCACACACACACATGTTCAAGGCCTTTCTTAAATATAAAGTTTTAAAGCTTATCTGAAATTTGAGGAAAACATCTAATTTCATAATAAACAGAGACCCAAACATACAAAAAGGAACTCAAAGGAAACAAAGATATGATAGGGTTAAAAAAAAACATTAAAGGTCCTAAAATTATTATCCTCAGAGTTTTAAGGAAAGATATTGCATCCGTGGAATAATTACAAGATACAAAAGAGGAGTAATCAGAGAACAATTTTATTTTTGTTGTAAAATAAAAATAAGGTTGCTAAAATTAAAAAGTCAACAGAAGTTATACTACAAGGCTACAGTAAGCAAGACAGTATGGTACTGGCACAAAAACAGAAATATAGATCAATGGAACAGGATAGAAAGCCCAGAGATAAACCCACACACATATGGTCACCTTTTCTTTGATAAAGGAGGGAAGGATATACAGTGGAGAAAAGACAGCCTCTTCAATAAGTGGTGCTGGGAAAACTGGACAGCTACATGTAAAAGTATGAAATTAGAACACTCCCTAACACCACACACAAGAATAAACTCAAAATGGGTTAAAGACCTAAATGTAAGGCCAGACACTATCAAACTCTTAGAGGAAAACATAGGCAGAACACTCTATGACATAGATCACAGCAAGATCCTTTTTGACCCATCTCCTAGAGAAATGGAAATAAAAACAAAAATAAACAAACGGGACCTAATGAAACTTAAAAGCTTTTGCACAGCAAAGGAAACCATAAACAAGACCAAAAGACAACCCTCAGAATGGGAGAAAATATTTGCAAATGAAGCAACTGACGAAGGATTAACATCCAAAATTTATAAGCAACTCATGCAGCTCAATAATAAAAAAACAAACAATCCAATCCAAAAATGGGCAGAAGAACTAAATAGACATTAGCAGCCAAGGAACCAGTAGGAGAAATAATGGTTTTTATTTAAAGACAGTCACGGCATGGAAGCAACCTAAGTGTCCATCAACAGATGAATGGATAAAGAAGATGTGGCACATATATACAATGGAATATTACTCAGCCATAAAAAGAAATGAAACTGAGTTATTTGTAATGAGGTGGATAGACCTGGAGTCTGTCATACAGAGTGAAGTAAGTCAGAAGGAGAAAAACAAATACCGTATGCTAACACATATATATGGAATCTAAGAAAAAAAATGTCATGAAGAGATTAGTGGTAGGATGGGAATAAAACACAGACCTACTAGAGCATGGACTTGAGGACGTGGGGAGGGGGAAGGGTAAGCTGTGACGAAGTGAGAGAGTGGCAGGGACATATATGCACTACCAAATGTAAATTAGATAGCTAGTGGGAAGCTGCCGCATAGCACAGGGAGATCACCTCTGTGCTTTGTGACCATGAGAGGGGTGGGATGGGGGGGTGGGAGGGAGGGAGACGCAAGAGGGAAGAGATATGGGAACATATGTATATGTATAACTGATTCACTTTGTTGTAAAGGAGAAACTAACACACTATTGTAAAACAGTTATACTCCAATAAAGATGTTAAAAAAAATAAAAATAAATAAAAAAAATAAAAGTCAACAGAAGTGTAAGAAGATAAAGTGGGGCCCAGAAAGCATAAAAGAAAGACAAATATACAAAATATTGGAGCAGAAAAATAAGGCAATTTTAAAAATGGTTTAGGAGATAAAATACCCAATAACTTGAGTTCAAGAAAGAGAATATATCTGGGGGGAGGGGGGAATAAGAGAGAGAGACATTATCAAAAATTATTTCAAGAAAATTGTTTCCAAAATTTTAGAATATGAGTTTGCAAAATGAATCTCAACAAAATAAATTTTAAAATACCCATTTTAATGCTCATCTCCTTGAATTTCATCCAGAGCACTAGAGATAAGTAAAATACTATAAATGCTATCAGAGAGAAATAAATTTTGAAGAAAGTTTCTGCTATCAGAATATTACCAGACAACATTACAACCACATTTGAAGCTAGAAGATGATGAAACAATGCCTTCATATTTCTGAAAGAAACTTTTATTAAACCTAAAATTCTGTTCTCAACCAAACTATCAGTCTGTGTCAAACCAACAATCAAGTATAACAGTATATTAAAACATTTACAGACACGCAAGCCCTAAAAAAAATTATCTCCCATGCACATCATTTTAAGAAGTTCCTGGACAATGAAGACATAAAGTAAAATAGAAGAAGAAACCAAATCTTCAAAACAAGGGACTCAGAACAAGGGACTCAGAACAGAAGAAAGGAGAAGTTCCAGGTTGATAGCTTTGATAGAAGTTCCAGTTGATAGTTCCAGGTTGAAGAGCTCCAGCATGGATGCTTCCAAGGGCTGGGGGTAAAAATTGATAAAGCACCAGATGTTTTTGACCATATGGAAACTGGAAACCAAAAAGGTCTTATTGATCAGCTGGAGAGTGTGATATGATTGTGATACGTATATAAACCTAGGCAAACAAAAATAAAAATAAAAACAAAGTTATCATTAACTCTAGGTAAAACAAAAATTGCACAAGATGGAAAATATAATTATAATATTTGGCTCAGCTCTGAACAACACTAACATAGTCATAGTAAGATAAATACTGATCATGAATTCAACAAAACTAATCGATAAGACTATGTATATTGAGACAATCGAAAAAACATATGAAATGAGGTAAGAGCTCTAAATCCTCATCTCATAAGAAAAAATATATAATAACCAAAACTGACAAGTTAAGAAACAGCACTATAAAATACAAGAAATTAAATGTTAAAAGAAATAGCCAGAAAGTTTGTGAAAGAGAACACAGGAATAGGAAATTTGGGGCTTGGGGAACTATTTTTCAATATCAGTCTTATAAAGTTATTTGACTGTTTAAACTACATATGTTTATTACTCAGAAAAAATAAAAGCAATAGTTCAAATAGAATAGAAATGATTTAAACTTAGAAGGAAGGAAGGAAAGAAGGAGAGAAGGAAGGAGAAGGAAGGTAGAAAGGAAGGGAGGGTGATTCCATCCATGTATTTCATTATATCAATCAGTTGAAAGAGGTAATATGAATGGTCCGTGCTATAGATGCTGAAAAAAAATTGATAAAATTCTGTACCTATTGCTGATATAAATAAAAGAAGTCTCATAACAAAATAGCTTCCAGAGACCCACAGCAACCACTATGATATTAAAATGACAAACAAATGAGAACAGTTGCTCTCAACACTAAAATTCAGCATTGTACTCACAATCATAGCCAATGCCACAGACAAAGAAAATTTTCATGTTGTCATGAAAAATGGCCATAGTAAATTGTTAAATGGAAAAAAAAAAGCCTTAGGATGCTCCCATTTATGTGTGTGTGTGTGTGTGTGTGTGTGTGTACATAATATCAAAAAGAGATATGAAACAAAATTTAACATAGGTTATCTCTGGGTAGAAGAATTGTAGGTGACTATTAGCTTTTATTTGCTGATATATGTATGCATTTTTTTCTCCTATCTCAGTGTTTTCTAAATTTTCTACTATGTGCTACACATAAAAATTATATTTTACATATACAATTTTTATTAGTACCACCCTCATTTTAATTATAAAAACTTTATTTTATTACTTTCCTGAAAAACATGTTCTTATAACCAATCTCCTTCTTCTCTCTTCCTTCCATGTTTGTTAATAAATAACTTAGGATTGTTACCAAAACATTGAATTAAAATATTTATTTTTACATCTGTTCTTTATATTGTTCTGCACTTTGGAGAAGGATGGATCCTGGGAGTAACTGTAGAATAAGAGAAATTTGTTTTCAGTGGTTCCCTATCCCCCCTTTATTTCTGCCTCTCCTACCTCCATTTCAGTTTTCCAGGGTTCTCTTGTACTCCCCACTATTTCCTCTCCCATCCCAACTAAGCAAGACCAATTCTACTAAAGCTATTATAATTTCACGTTTCATTAAGTTTGTTGTCGTTTACACTTAGTTTTTTAAGTCTCTCTCGTCCCACAGTTGATGACTCCCAAGGTTCTGACCTGAGCTCTACTTAATATAATATCAATTGTTCTGAGACTCTGTGCCCATAACATCTCATGCATACCTTTGTTTTAGTACTGAGGAAGTTTTCTCAATGAAACTCCAATAATATGCCTAAGCTAAATGATTGATATTGTGCATTCCTTTGTCAGATATAATGGCTGATGTCCAAAGCATGCTAAAATCTCCCAGCTTTCAGCTGTTCTCCAGTATAACCACGAACTTCTGTTCCTACCAGTTGAGTTGTATGTTTCCAAAAACTTGATAACATTTCTTCCAGTCCAGTCGTCTTTGCTATTTTAATTACATAATTAAATTTTATGTTGGAACTAATGAAATACTCTATGAAAAGAGAGTTGTTTTGTGATAACATATGCGAATACTTTTAAGACTGGATAATGTTGAGTTGTTAAAAAATAATACTGTTGAATTAAGTATTAGCAAGATAACTCAAATACTCATTTACAAAACTAATACAACCCCAGGAGGATCTGTGCTCATTACTTTGCATGTTTGTCTAGTTTCTCATTCCACTTTAAAAAATACAAACATTAAACCACATACCTTGCATTATGTATATGGTTTATATAAGAAAACTCATGAAAAGAAAAGGCTCTGACATATCAAAAGATCAGTGAATGTACAATTTTATGTTTTAAATTAAAATATTAAAAGCCACTTTAAAATTCCCTCCTACAAGCACATTTTTATTTGGTGAATAAATCCATTTCTAGACCAAATTGCATGAGATAAAAGAGCTTCAACTGAATATTAAAAAATCACTTATTTGTGTATCCGCCTCCCCTGCTGTAATGTTAGCTCCTTGAGAGCAAATATCACAACATCTTATTATTCTTTGTTCTCTAGGACTAATGAAATGCCTGCGCAATTAATAAATGTTTCCCTCTTAAAATTTTTCAATGGATCGTCCTCAAATGAATACTGTGAAATTTTTTATTTTTACATTCAAGTGTCCCATGAAATTTTTTAACTCCATAACCCAAATTGAAGCCCATAGGCCAACAGTTTTTGCTTGACTTCCTTCAAAAATAAAACATTTAAAAAACAGCTATTTATCTGTCTCTCCTCATGTGGTTCTTCTACTTGGAATGCCCTCACCAACTTCAATATCCTATCCAACCCAAACCCTAATGGAGACAATCACCCAGTATGAATGATTCCTCCTCTTAGATCACTTCCTGGACTCCTTCCAACTGACACGATGGTTGGCTATTTTCATATTTTAGTATTGAAGCACAAGTCATGATAAGTCAGGACCTGTAGAAAATTGGGGGACTGAGAGAACTGACTAGGCTCAGAGCTAAATACAGAAGTTCAGAGATGCCTGGCAGCATTATAATTTAAATCATGTTTCAGACAAGAACCAGCCCAAGATGTCCAAAAATCCCAGAGCATAGCAAAGACGTTCATAAGCTAAGGAACACAATAATGAACCTGGATGGAAGGCTGCCATCATCCCTTGGTTGCCTTGTGAGCTTACAGACCTCAATAGGAACTCAGACCCTGTGCAGGCTACAGGACCATGTGATAGGTGTGACCTCTCTCCTCCCAGCCTTCACTGGGCAGGGTTACCGGCCCAACTTTGGTGCTTAGAGAGCAGTGCAAAAGCCAGATCAAAATAAGCTATACACAGGCCTGTGAGCCAGCAGACAGCCAGGACTTGAAGGTAACATGGACACATAGTGGGGTCCCAAGGGAACACTGGATTTCAGGTCTGGAGCCCAACAGAAATAATTATTATAAGAGCTCAAAAAACCAACCAGATCACCAGGTCCCATGTCTGGAGTAGTGACTAAAGCATAAACCAGAAAGAATGGGGAACTCAAAAAGAGGCACTGAAGCTATAGATACTACTCTCTGTATTGGAAAACGCACAGGAAATGGCTGGATCATACCTTGCATGGAAGGTATCTGTCCTGCCAGATTTTATGACCTTGGAAGAGATGTAGATGGGGAAAATAGCATTGCCTCACAGTTAAAAACACTTTAACCTAGAAATGGCTGATGTTATTTTGTAGCATAGCTAACCCAGAGATTAATGGGCCAGTCTTCTAAAGTACATTTTAAAATACAGAAGGTTTTAGAACCTTTGAACAGGTTTTGGTGGTAAGCAGTTGGGTGGAGGGAAGCATAATTCTACTGAGCTGAGCACCTTTCAAGAAGTTTCTTGATTCACCGAAATAACTTTTAAAAATTTGTCAGTTACCAAACCAGCAGGTTTTAGAACCATGTGTCTGGATTCCTAGAGAATGTAGTTTCCTGTGACTTGATAAAAACCTAAATCAACTACTTTCAGATTCTTTAGCTATTAGTTAAGAATGGGAAGGCAGTCTTTCTAAACTTATAGCACTAATGTTTTGAGTTTTTTCATTCTCAATTTTAGAATTTTGTCACCCCAAGTAATTTTGTAAAGGATAAATTTTAACACAATTCTTACATATGCAGCAAAAACCTACCTTCTTTCACAAAATACTATCTGGTTTGAGGCATGTTTTTAAGAGCTACAGATCAATTTCACTTATTTAATCAAAGAATTGGAAAAAATGTATCAACACCACAGCTTGGTCCTTATCTTTTTATCTTGGTTTTATTACATCTGTTGCTTAGTGTTAGTTGCCTCAAATCTTTTTAAACATAGGCAGGTGGCAAATAATAATGTAGTTAATAATTATTGAGCATTTATGTGCAAGAATTTACGCTGGGCACTTTATTTACATTATTAAATCTAATCTATGCAAAATTTCATCAAATATGCACTCGTATATCTGCCATTTTGCAAATGAAGAAACGAAGGTCCACGTAGGTTAAGTAACTTACCCAGGATCACACAGGTAGTAAGAGGTAGAGCTGGGATTTTTAACCCAGGTCTCAAATTTTTAACTTGTACCTTTAACCACTGCAGTGCATGTGCGTGTGCATGTATGTGTGTGTGTGTGTGTGTGTGTGTGCAAGATACTAAAATGTTCTCTCTTTCCTTCATTTCTTTATGAAAAATTTATTTTCTCTCACAGAAGTTTACTGAGTATTTTGCGCACTAGCCAATATACAGGGTATTCAATAGGAGTCAGAAAAGGTTAAAAATCAATCTCAGTGCTCAGACGCTTATAGTAGATATTAAATATTTTCCAAATAAAATGACAGCTTTTTAGTTGGAAAAAATAAAGAGGACTGAATGTTTGGCCCTCGGAGTTAGCCTAGGAGATTCAGATATCACAGGAAGGAAATTAAGTGGCTCTCACTGCACTTCACAGAGAATAACTTGAACATTGTAAAGAGCAGAATCCAGTATCTATTGAATACAAATGGGGTTTGTGTCATTATCCTTGGCTGTGGAACATATTTTTAATATGTTTGTCTGTGTGATAAGATTGTAAGTTCCTTAAGTGTTGAGCCTCCTTTTATACTTCCACGCTGCCACAAAGCCTGGTGTGCTGTTATGTCACTCAAGATTGTGTTTAATTAAATTGAGATAGGATCTCTTATCAGTATTTAGTGCATTTTCATGAAATACTTGGGAAATTTCTCATCTTTCTTTCTTCCACAGCACTTAGGCCACTGCAAAGATAACAAAGCTAGAGTTTGCCCACAATTCTCCTTCCCAAGGCAAAATTAAACTCTGCCCCTTCTCTCTTTCTTAAGGAAGTGTTTCATACACTTTTTCTTATATGACCCTTTTCCTGGATTATAACAGGCCTTTTCCATTACATTGAGATTATGAATCCAAAAGATTTTCTGACAACCCATTTTGATAAGGAAGTAGACGTTTGAAAGATTACTATTCGAATTTAGGGACTCTGCCTTTCAACAAAATGATATATAATCTCCTTACTGTTGTAATATCACTACCAAAAATATTAACATTAGAAAAATTCTCAGACAAAATATGCATCTGTTTTTTAAAATATACATTCAATTTTGTAGTGCTTTATTTTTATTTCTTTGTTAATTACACATGATCGGTGATAGACTGGCCACCAAGAGTTCAAATCCTGGAGGCACCATATTGCAGCACTCTGAATTATCTGTTTGCAAGATGATGTTACAAGGGTTTAGAGCCAATTCTCTCTTGAGATTTCAACAATATACTTTGGACAGATTTTACAGCAAAGAGACAATCTCTTTAACGTATTTGATTCTACTAACCGAAACTTGTAGGATCACATTATTACTGTGAAAAATATATATATATACTATATTGAAATATATACATTTTTTTTCAATGTGTCATACCTCTTGACCTAACCAATGAGGGTCTTGAATTTGAACATGCGTAATGTCAAAAGAGAATTAACTTTTTTGAACTTAACTAATAGCTGCATTTTTTTCTTTTTCTTTATTCTATAAATTCTTTATCCTGTGTTTTTTGTTCATTGAGCTTAAGGTAAAAAAACATCCAATTTGGGGGTTTGGGGATGGCGAAAGTGGGTGAAAGGTGAAAAGGTACAAACTTCCAGTTGTGAGATAAATAAGTTCTGGGGGCATAATTTACAGCATGGTGACTATAGTTAACGATACTATACTGTATATTGGAAAGTGGCTAAGAGAGAAAATCTTGAAAGTTCTCATCACAAGAAAAAAAGTGTAACTATATGAGGTAATGAATGTTAACTAAACTTATTGTGGCAATCATTTTGTAATATATACATATATCAAATCATTATGCTGTATACCTTAGACTAATTTAATGTTATACATCAATTATATCTCAATAAAATTGTAAAAAAAAGAATGTCTAATTCAATGAGGAGTTAAGATCTGTAAATACCTCCGACAAACATACTTATAATTCACTTAATCTCTTGGAGGACAACAGAGCCGCATAGCAGGAATTATATTTTCTACTTTTCACCATAGGCTCAGATGGCAAAGTGATTGAATTAAGAGATCCTTATAAGATAAGAACAGTTAAATAAGCATATGCCCTAGTGGTCTGAAAAGTAAACAGGCTGTCACTTGATTTGAGGATGGATGGAAACCTCTTTCTAGCATTTCCTGCATGACCTGTACTGAGGAACGAAGACCATTGTACTTCCCTGTCCCATACTGTGTGCTGTGTATGACATATAAGGTTTGCAAAGAACAAAAGTTCATTAGTTCGTTATATTATTATTGGCAAAGATGCAGATGCCAAATGTTTAGAAACTCTTGAAGACTGGCTTTAGATTCTTAACTGTTCCGGGTTTTGTTCTAATGCGCAGGGTTAAATGAATGACCAATGTGCTGTGTTGTACTTTGTTTTGTTTTCCGTAATCCTATGCATAGTGAGCCTGCTGTCTCCCAAGAAAAACAAAGTATAGCTTAAACTACCACTTCTTACCACAGGCTCTTTCATTCTCATTCTAGGATCAACACTTTATATTTTCCTTGTTAGAAAATTAGCAATGCAGCTCCTATCCCTTGAATCGGTGGATGAAGGGAAGAGAGCATGTGTATAGATTACTCAGTTTCCTGTGGGTGAATGCAAACACCAAGAGAAGCGAAGAATAGAGAAGGAAAATACCAGAGTAGCCAGAAATAAATAGGCCACTCAAAAGTGGTTGCCTGGAACGTGGGGAATGAAAGCCTGTGGTAATTGTTTGAAACTGAATAAGTCAATTGTCTGATACCATTTTAAAATATTTGAAAGTTCATAACCTCTAAGTAAAGTCA
Source organism: Physeter macrocephalus (assembly GCF_002837175.3). NCBI lineage: Eukaryota > Metazoa > Chordata > Mammalia > Artiodactyla > Physeteridae > Physeter > Physeter macrocephalus. The sequence continues at coordinate 49,247,744 of NC_041226.1, read as the reverse complement.
ATGTTTTTATAACCGAGATAACCAGAATAGTGCAAGGCCAACACTCCTTCTAAAAACATTTAAAATATAATTATTATAGTTAGTTTATAAAATATGTTGTGTAAAGCATCCATTGTCAATTTTTTCATGTATTCTAAAATAGGAAGTGGCCTCTAATGGGGAATGAAAACAGGTGAGACCTTCTTTCTTGACAACTATATTCTTAGGTTGTATCATGGTTGGGTACCATTATATAAACTTGAAGTTCTGGGTAATGAAATGGATCATAACCAAGAATAGGAAGAAAAGAAAGAGAGAAAATGATCTCTTCAGTATGACTATTTAATTCGATGTCCTATGAACAAACCGGTATCTTGTGTCATCTCATATAAGACACTACCTATGAGATAACCAAAAGCCTGATCTACCACATTTGGAAGCCATTAATTTCTGGGGACAGAGCTCATATTTGACAGCTCTTTCCCACTACTGTAATATTAAAATCTCTACAGTCTGGAGGAAAGACTCATCCTTTTACAACCACCATGGCCCTTCATCCTTAGTGTAAGCTTCAAATTCAGCTAAGCATGTCCTCACGTTCTGAGACCAGAGTCTCAGTCTCTAGAACTGTTTCAATTTAAATTCTGTTCAGTTCTGCTATAAATGATATATAGAGAGAACCAAGGCCTTTCTCTCTGTCCACGTGAGGGTCAGGAAAGTTACATGGCCAGGTCAAAGGAAGTTAATCCTTAATCATACATGGTTAGCAAAGCTTTGTGTGTTTGCACGGGTCCAAGAACATGTTTGCTGAGTCAGACAGAGCCAGTCAACATAATTTTTTAGGGAGTTTTTTTCTTTACTCAGTACACTTGGGTAGAAAGAAGGTCTCACAACATAGAGCCCACATGACTGGCTGGACCTCTCGAAAACCTCGGTCTACATGTCACCTTCCCCAAAAGCCTAGTAAATCTCAGAAAATAAAGATTCCAGTTGTCTGAAAGGGTTACTTTTCATTTCACACCATATTTGTTCATAAGGAACTTCATCTGACAACATTTTCTGATGCAGTAAAATCTGCTGGTTGTCTTAATTATGAATTTATTACACTGGCTTAATTTGACAAACTGTATTTACTGTATTCATTCCACTCTGAGTAAATTTGCTGTCAGTCTATGCCCCTCAGGAATTTACCCTCTAGCTAGTGTAGATGACCACTAGGGAAACAACTTTATAGAATATTTATACAGCAAAATATAACCAAGGACCAAAAAATATAGGGCAGCTATGTCAAGGTCAAGGGAAGTTCACTTTCTAAATATAACAATAAAGGGTAAATGGGAAGATAACTCGATGGTCATTTTCTGTCATCAGCATATGCCCAGTGATTTATTTTAGACTGGCTCTGGCTTTGTCAAAAGCCCAACAGTCAAAGGGCTGGAGAGATTCCTGAAGTTTGCAATAGCAGTAATAAACTTTAAAGAAGTTGCTAGCAAGATGCTACAGAGACCAAAGTAGCCCAAATATCCCAAACATGCAGCAATGGTGGTGTAATCATCCACCCAACCACAAATTCCTGAAGTTCCTCCAGATGCCACACAGAAACCTGGGTTTCTGAATCATCCAAGTAATAGCCAGCCTCATATACAAAATAAGATCCTCAACATGTTTTTAAATCTGAAAATTGCTTAAGATTTAGAGAAAAATGGAAGTCACTCAATTTACTCCTCAAAACTACAGAGAATTCACCACAAATGATAGGGTGAGATTTCTAAAAATCTAAATAATTTTAGTGGGAAGGATTTTGTGGTTGACAGACTTTTAAACTCAAGGGGAAATGAATTGAGAAGAATGATTTTATAATCATTTATAAGAAAACCAAGAAGAGTTCTTACAGGTATTTTTATATTTACTAACAAAGTGTTTTTAAAATGATAGCTATCATTTCAATGCTTTCCATGTGCCAGGCACTTTGCATACATTTTCTTGGTTTTTACAGTGACACCAAGCAACACCCCTATTGTCTGGATGAAGTTTTAAAACTTGCCCAAAGTCATACATACAGTAAATAATAAAACTAGAGTTGTATCACTTCAAAGCCCATTCTACAGGAGAGATGATGGGAGCACTGCAAGATTTCATATAATATGCTTCCCATAATATCTCCATGCTCCTCTGGAGTTTCTTCCTTAAGCTTTTCAGAAACAACGTCCATGTCGTCTCCATGTCTTCTTTTGAACGTCTTTCTGCATCCAGTCATTCAAGCTTTGCTTCTTCTGAGGCTGCACCTATGTGCTGTTCAAAGTAGAGTCTTCAGGGACTGAATATTGATAAAGCTGTTTTAAAATTGGAATGGCTGGGTGATACTGCAGCTCTCTGCCCCTGTAACCTGAGTGCTGGGTCGGCCCTCTACTTGGCAGTCGAGTTTCTCTGCCATAATTAATGTCCTGTCTCCTTTGGGTAGGAGAAGGGCATTTTAAATCTTCTTTGCCAAGGAGAGTCACTTCCTGCTTATACTCCACCAAGCTGAATACAGATTCTCACATTACATAGAATCATAACACTTCCTGTTTTTCACCATTATACATCTCAATGGCAGCTGCAGTTTGTCAACATTACCTTTAATTACCTTATCCTAATGACCAGGTTGTTTGGATCCTAACAGGAATCACAGTGAATCATAAAGGTCCTATTAAAAAACTTTTTGTTGGGGAATTGAGGCTTGATTTTTACTATTGGTGCTATTAATTTGTAAATCTGAGGAGGGAAAATCTCTCTAAAAAGAAGTAGTGTTCCATCCAAAATTCATTTTGCCACCGTCTTTCTTTTAATGTTAATTGCAGTACTGTTTAAAACAGCATATTACAGAATCTCAATGAATCCTAATGAATCAGAGGATTTATTTCAGTCTAACAATGGCTAAGTACTTTTTTTTAAAATTGAGGTATAGTCGCTGTGCAATATTATATAAGTTACAGGTATACAATATAGTGATTCACAATTTTAAAGGTTACACTCCATTTATAGTTACTATTAAATATTGGCTATATTCCCCATGTTGTACAATATATCCTTGAAGCTTGTTTTATACCTAATAGTTTGTACCTCTTACTCCCCTACCCCTATATTGCTCCTCCTCCCTTCCCTCTCCCCACTGGTAACCACTAGTTTGTTCTCTATATCTGTGAGTCTGCTTCTTTTTTTGTTATAGTCACTAGTTTGTTGTATTTTTTAGATTCTACATATAAGTGATATCAAACAGTATTTGTCTTTCTCTGTCTGACTTATTTCACTTAGCACAATGCCCTCCAAGTCCATCCATATTGCTGCAAATGGCAAAACCTCATTCTTTTTTATGGCTGAGTAGTATTCCATTGAATATTTATACCATATCTTCTTTATCCATCCGTCTGTTGATGGACACTTAGGTTGCTTCCATATCTTATTTTTACACCATCTTTTTGCATCTGGTCTTATTCCAGGGTGGAGAGAGCAGAGGTTCTCGAGCAATAGATTGAAATCTGCAACCTATGAACAATGACTCCCAAGCCAATTATCTCCAGCCAGATCTTACCCTCAGCCCTAGATTTGCATTAGTATTTGCAAAAGTATATCATCTCCCAGATACTGCCATGCATTCTTCAAACTAAATATACCGAGAGATAAATGCCAAAATCAACTACCTCTTGGTCTCTTACTAGAACCCCATCTAACCTATTCATGTAAACCAGAAATCTAAGTGTTTAAATCGATCATTAAGTTCTATTCTGTCATTCCCATCTCCTAAATAGCTTTCAGTTAAATCCCTTCCTACCTTCTGCCACTTCTTTTGTTGGCAATATCATTACCGAACATGCTAGTCATGCTGCCTGCCGCGCCCACACAGACTTTTCCCACCTTGCCTCTTTTATGAAAGAAGTATTAGCCCCTTTTTTGAACAAGGGCTGCCAGTAAATGGACCAGAGCAGACACACCTGTGCCAAGAGTCTAGCGGGTGATTAATGAGGTCACTTAACTCAGAACATTCTGTTCAAAAAGAGGCAGCAGCATCTAGCAGATTAGTTCCTGCCATAATTTGGATGTGGACTATGGGAGGAACTGACCTATCAATAGAAAGAGGAGGGCAGAGCAGACATTGCTGAGTGAAGCCAAGGATTTTGTGTCAGAAGAACAGAGGGAGATGATGGTCCTTAGAGGTGCTGTATCATAGACAGATTGACGATTGCAAATCTGGCACACAAGAACACGTCAAGGAGCACTCATTTGTATTAAGGTAATTAGTCTCTTTTATTAAGGAAATAGTTTCTCTGCCTTGCAACCAAAAGCAAGTAACTAACGCAAATAGAGGGGTCAGGAGTATCCTTGCAGTCACAGTCCCTTACAGGGGGTGCGGATCTGTTGGTAGGGTTGGTGGAAGACTGGACAACCTGTTCCAGGAGGCAGGAGCAAGCAATCCGTGTGTGGCAAAGGTAAAATGGATTCTGTCCTGGCCAAAGCAAGGCTTGGTGCTTTTGCTTTGGAGAAATTCCAAGGAAATGGGAAATGCAAGTGAAATTCTTCCTCTCTCTGTATCTTTCTCCTTGTACTGCCCTTTCTAGAAGAATAGGCACCAAGTTGTTAAAAGTGGTTACTTTTGGATGATGGAAATATAAGAGGCTTTTAAGATCTTTCAAGTTACCTGTATTTTCCCCCAACAATGTACATGCTCTGATTTTTGATAAAGAAATAAGAAAGAAAAAATGAAAAAAAGAAGAGAAATGAAATTCAAGAATCCCAGAGCTGGACGACCGTCTCTCATACGATTAGCCGGTTGCACTGGGAAAGCACATGCTCTGGTCCAAGGTTGCCTGGTTGAAAGCAGATAAAGGAACACAGGGCCACCACATGACTTGGCTTCAGGAAACCCTTTCTGTGTGTAACCGGTATTCTGAGACCACTTAAAATCAGATCCAAAACTAATAGTACCCACGGCTGAACTGCAATGTCAAGCTGAATTGTCTGACTTGCCAGGTTTCTATGGTTAAAATTAATGCCCTGCTTGGCAAAGACCGTCATACTAGCAATTGGAACCATCTGAGAGGAGCCAACGCAGTCTGGATTTCCCAACTCCTGGGTCCCTTTGAATTATACCTCTGCATTCATCTGCTTCCCCCGAGAGTGGAATGAGGTGCAGGCCAGTCATAAGGATTCAAACACAGCATTAGATCCAGTGGTGTGCTAAATCCGAGTGTGGGAAAAAAAAATACCATCAAAAATATTATAGGAGTTGTCTCAGGAGTATGGGGAAGAGCTTCATGAGAATACGTAGAGATGAATTTTACATTTGCTTAACCAAGGGGTACAAAACGTTGTCTGAGAAGATCTAGCCAAAGTCATTCCAAGCTTGAGATGAGAAAGGAAGGGGGATGAAGGGGAAGCAGAGGCAAATGGTTTCACCTCTTCAGGCACATGTGGAGCTCTGTGGTAGGTTGTGACCAACACAGACAGGGGGCTGAAGTAGGCTTGCAGACAACAGATCTTTGGAGGAAATGTGAACTTGGTTGCAGGGTTGTGGAAGACTGAGGAACCTTGGGGACAGTGCCTCCCAAACATTAGGTTGGGATCTGCCATCTATAGTCAATGACTCCTAAGTCAACTCTCTCCAGCCAGACTTCTACCCTGAGCAAACTTCTGTGGTTCCAAAGGTTGCTGGGATCAGCTGAGACCCAGCCAGTAACAGTGAAAAGCCAGACCACCAATGGTCCGTGTGAAAAAGGTTTACAAATGATGCAGAAGATAGGAATATTTGAATGCTTCTCTATCTTTGTGTCCTACTGAACTGCTCCAAACTAGGCTCCCCATTTGGGCTGGAAGACACACCCTTCTCTGGATCATTAAAAAGAGTATAATAAGAGAAACCATCTTGGCAGTGAAAACTACTTTCCTGATAAGACTTCACAGACAGGGAAAGGAGACAGCTATTTAAAAAACCAAACAGATATTGTGAGTAAATTTGCACTAAATAAAATAGTAGCACCCAAGTAGGTATGGCATTCTGGTGCTGTAGGATGAAGCCTAAATCTCATTTGTCTATGCTTTGAGATCCAGGACTATGGAGAAACCAAATTAAAAGAAAGTTCAATAAAGATCATCCTTGTAGGGAAAAGACTAATATGCAAAACACCTTCTAGAAATTGGAATAAAGAAAATGGCAAGAACGGGCTGTTCCATGGAGAGGGAGAGTGTATAACCACTGAGAGAAGGAGAAACTTTCAATGAGATTGAACTCATGTCACAGACATGAGATTAGCCTGTCTTGATGGTTTCTGTGTTCAGTTTGCCTATTAAGACATCCCCTTTTTTTTGAAAAAGATCTGAGTGAGTCAGATTTGGACAAACCAAAGATCCAGGCTAGTATCTGTCATTAGGTCTTATGTAAGCTAGTCTTATGTTCTTTTATCTTCAGTCTTTTCCCACTCTACTCTACCTGCCATGTAACTTCTAGAATAATATTCATCAAAAATAAAAATCCAGTCAGGTTATTCTGCCTTCAAACCTGTCTATGACACTCATTATGATCCTGCAGAATTTTCCCGTTCCTACTCTTCACACGTCATCACAGAGGCTCTTGGCTCTAGTCATGGAACCATCTCAAATCGCTTAAGCGTATCAACGCTATTGCCTTGGTAAACTTAGACCTAGCTTTTCTCCTCTCCTGGCTTCAGTTCCTGCCTGATTCTCCCAGCCATGCTTGGTGCACACGGCATGACACAACCCTCAGTCCAGAAGATCACTGCCTCCTTACGAAACCCTTCACCGACTAGGCCTAGAAATAGATGTTTCCCTTCTTCTGTTCTTCTAAAGCTCCCTTCACTCTTGTTAATGGCACCAATTCCACTGTGTCTTTGTTTACCCTCGTGCTTCTCCCACTGGAATGTAATCTCCTTAAGAGTGGGAAGAATCTCTTTGAATGTGTAAATTATCTTTAAATATCTTGAAATGCACAGCACTTGGCATAGTTACTAGGATGCTATAATGTTTATTGAAAGAATGACTAGTGATCATTACCTACCAGATGTTCCCAAAAGGCACAGGCAATGTCCTAGACAGAGCTTGGGATTGTTGAGATGAAGTCTCTGTGTGGAGTTCAGGGGCAAGTCATCACCCCCCCCCGTCTATTGTATCCCATCCTTTTGAGAAGCTCAGTGACTCCTTAAAAGTGGATTAAATTTGACTCCCCTTCCCTAAGGCAGGTTCCTGTGATTTGGAAAACTTTCTGTCTGACCATTTACTCAGGGCTTTATTGTCAATCAACATGGTCATGACTCTCTTACCTAATTCATTTATTTCATCTAAAATATTGGGCAATGGAACTGAAGTGCTTGAGCCACCAAGTGTGGAGTAGATTTGCAGGTCCTGTGCATCCTAATTCTGCTTCTGTGTCTATTTTTGAAATGTGACATTTTTTAAAGTTCCCTTTAATATTTCAGTAAGCCTTTATTAAGAGTGTACTATATGCCAGGCATGATTTTTATTGTCACAATTTATTGGGCATATGGCAGGGCCAATTTACGCACTACCAGTCAGGTGTGAAAGAAATGTAGTTTCTGGGTACTGCTGGGTACTGAGAGAAAACATGACTGTTGAATGACAGTATATAATCTCTTTGGGGCAGTCATTTTAGAGTAAATCCTTGGTCCTTTTGTTCTCTACCCTCATTCCCAGGATGGTTTCTGAATGTATGGGGGACTTCCAAGGCCATGAGTTACTGGGACAGAAGACACTTTGGGGCCACCCCCAGAGATCCTGGGAATGGATGACTTGTGGTCCCCATTGACTTCTACAGTAATGTCTGCCAGCCATGGGATGTCCTATGGGACCATGGTACTGATGTCTGGGTCTGGTGGAACCATGAGTTGTTCTCATACTGGTTCCATGAGTTGTTCTCATACTGGTTGCCTCTCCCTGGCTTTGTGGACTCACCTGAGTGTCAGCCAAGCCCTTCCTCCTGCTCTGGTTTAAGCCATCTATCCTGCAGCCTGTGCAGTGGAGTCTGTTCCTGTTTGCATTGCCAGCTCATGGATTCTCATTCCAGGGACTTTCTATGTCTCCTCCTGACCAAGCACACTTACTTCTAGATTTCTCCCATGGCCCATGCATGTGGAAGGAGTTGGAGGAGAGTGAGGAGTCTGACCTTCAGCCCTCTATCTCACCCCTCGCTCAGCCACTTGTAACGTTTCCTTCAGGACGTCACTCCTCAAACTATAGTGGATTTCCACCCCTGCCCCCAATCCACAGCAGACCCATATTTTTGTAAAGTACAATAAAAATCAATTATTAGACCAATAAAATAGTAAAGAGGCACACAATACAAGCCCCAGTTTTTTAAAATAATTATTTGAGTCAACAGGTATAAAATCAGTTGCCTTAGTCCATCTGGGCTCCTAAAAGAAAAATATTATAGATTATGTGGCTTATAAACACCAGATATTTATTTCTCACAATTCTGGAGACTGGAAGTCCAAGATTAGGGAACCAGGAGGGTCAGTTCTGGTGAAAGCCCCCTTCCAGGATGCAGACCTCCAGTGTCTCATGTTATCTTCACACGGAGGAAAGCAGAGTGGAAGCAAACTCTCTCCTGACTCTTCCCAAGGGCACTAACCCCACTCATGAGCTCCCCACCCTCATGACCTGTCTCATCCTAATTGCCTCCCAAAAGCCCACCTCCTAATGCCATCACATTGGGGGATGGGATTTCAACCTATGAATTTGGGGGGACACCAACATTCAGTCCATAACACTAGTCTATCAAATCGGTATAAAAGTTTCTAAATGCTTAATCCCCATTTCAGAACTGATCTCAGTGTGGACTGGAGGCCAGCACCTTCTCAGGACCACACTTTGAGTAGCACAGGCCTAGAATGTGCCACGTTGGGCCAAGAACTTGTCTAAGGTGGTCTTTAGTCTTAGGCAGTGCCCAGGGAAGGGAAGAGCAAGTCCCACTATACCAGAATTCTGCACAGTTTCTCTGTTTTATTTTGTCTAACAGCCTTCAAGCACCATGCCCAGCTATACGTACTTTCAACATGCCCCAGGGTTCAGCCTCAGGGGTAAGAGAGGACACCTTCTTTCCTGACCCTGGTCCCTCTCAGCATCTGCCTCTCTGACCAGGAGCCTCTCCATTTTCTCCCCTTGCTTTCCATCTGCTTGGGGTTGACAGACAAAACTCTCTGTCTTTGCTTTTGATATGTGACCAGTAGGGAATTTTTTCCCTTCTCTTGTTCTTCTTTCTTTCTTGTTTTCTTTCTCTCTCTCTCTTTTTTTCTTTTTGGCATTCTAGAAAACCCTTTTCAGTCTCTAAAAGGCTCAACACTCTTGCTGGAATTTTTTTTTAATTTGGCTTTGGAACTCAAAGCTGATCAATGCCCTCTTTGTTCCAGCTGGTACCCGCCCTCCTTCTGAGAGGACAACTGCCATTGACAAAGTGGGTGGGGAGCCTCGGAGGCAACAACAAAAAAAAGTACAGGGTATGAAAATATTTCATAAAATGCCTATTACACTGACATCTGGGTGATACAAATAGGAGTAATTAAGAAGGATTTTAAAACTCTTCATCAGATCAACATATATACACTACTATATATAAAATAGATAACTAATAAGGACCTACTGTATAGCACAGAGAACTCTACTCAATACTCTGTAATGACCTATATGGGAAAAGAGTCTGAAAAAGAGAGGATATATGTATATGTATAACTGAATCACCTTGCTGTGCAGCAGAAACTAACACAACATTGTAAATCAACTATCCTCCAATAAAATTTTTTTTTTAAATTAAAAAAACCTTTTCATCACTATTACGTGATACCTGATTGATAATTGCATAAAATGATGCTTTCAATGCAAACATTTATACATTCCTTTACTGTACCCTCATCTCACAACAAGACAGGAGGAGTTTTCAGGATTCATATCTTTATATGTATGAAACCAAAAATAATAGCACTAGTAGAAAATACAGTAAAAATTGTAAAAGTTATTCAGCGTGTGTGTGTGTGTGTGTGTGTGTGTGTGCTACTGGCAAGAGAATTCGTTTTTAACTGAGGGATGTTTATGCACACTTGGGATTTTAACTTCACATACAAATTAACCTCTGCTTTACTCTCAGGAAAACTGAGTTGCTCAAAGAAAATTGGATGGTTCCTCCTGGATATTCTTATATTTCAAAAGTTATAATTTTGTAAAGAGGCCTGCAAACTTACTTTATAGAATTCAAAATAACCATCAAAAGAAACTAGACAATCTAGACAGTGTTTGTACATTTTTTTCTTCCTATTATCAATTATTTATTATGACCATATAAATAATTCTAGTCATTATTTCTATTTCAATAGCTATTACATACTTCAAAGTGTTGTAAAAACTAAATTCCAGTTTTCCGAGATCTTACCTCTGTAATACTTAGAGATGAACACAGGTCTCATTCGTTGTACTATTTGAAATTTTTGCTCAGGGCCTGGAATAGCAAAGAAACCAAATAAATCTTCACCAAATTAATTAATTATTAGAAGTGAAAGCTCACCTTCCCCTAACTTCTACTGGAAACACTATCCTTCAATGTGTGCACATTTTAAATTAAACTAACATTTTAAAAGATGTAGGAAACACAATTTTTCCAAAAATTCTAAACAAATGTTGCTACATGTATCTACAGCATCTTTCAACAATGGTATTAGTCAGAGTCTAGGTAGGAAAGAGATGGCACAGTCAAACTGTATATTTGGGGAGAATTTAATTAAGGGATTACTTTCAAGGATGTGGTCTGGATTTAGGGAAACTACAAAACATAGTGCAGTACCACAGAGCTAGTTACCAGGAGCATTGTTACCATCCTCAAGCTAAAGAACCCCAGGGGAGCTGAACCCGAAGACAGAGAAAGCTTCATAAACTGATCATCCTCTGAAGACTCCAGCAAAAAATGGAGAAACCAAGCTAAAGAACATAAACATACATTTCTGTTACAGACACAAGTAGCATTTTAAACAACATGAACATTTAGGTTGTTTAAATGTCCATCAACAGATGAATGGATAAAGACGATGTGATACCTATATACAATGGAATATTACTCAGCCATAAAAAAGAAGGAAATCATACCATCTGCAGCAACGTGGACGGACCTAGAGATTATCATACTAAGTGAAGTAAGTCAGAGAAAGACAAATAACATATGACATCACTCATATGTGAAACCTAATTTTAAAAATGATACAAATGAACTAATTTACAAAACAGAAACAGACTTACAGATATCAACAACAAACTTATGGTTACCAAAGGGGAAATGTGGGGGGAGGGATAAATCAGGAGCTTGGGATTAACTTACACACACTACTATAGATAAGATGGATAACCAAGGACGTACTGTATAGCACAGGGAACTCTACTCAATATTCTGTGAAAACCTATATGAGAGAAGAATCTGAAAAAGAATGAATATATGTATAGGTATAACTGAATCATTTTGCTGTACACTGGAAACTAACACAACATTGTAAATCAACTATACTCCAATAAAATATTAAAAATAAAACAAACATGGAGTTTATTCTTCTTTCCCACTACTGTCACCTCTCATTGACAATACTGTAAACATTATGCGCCTTTGGATTGAGGGATGCAACCAACCCAAAGTGATCCCTGCACCCTGCAAGAAAAGAGCCTGGGGAATAAATATCTGTCTTTACTCCCCTTCTTCCCTCTGATGTCCTGCTGAGGGTTCCCACTGGAAAACTCGACCAGAAGTCAGAGGTGAAGGGAGCTGCTACCTTCAGTCAAAGTCCTAGTCTCCAGAGAAGGGTGGAGGAGAACAGAAAGTGAAGATTGAGGGAAAAACACAAGACATCTGGGCTTCCCTGGTGGCGCAGTGGTTGGGAGTCCGCCTGCCGATGTAGGGGACACGGGTTCGTGCCCCGGCCCGGGAAGATCCCACATGCCGCGGAGCGGCTGGGCCCGTGAGCCATGACCGCTGAGCCTGTGCGTCCGGAGCCTGCGCTCCGCAACGGGAGAGGCCACAACAGTGAGAGGCCCGCGTACGGCAAAAAAAAAAAAAAAAACAACGCAAGACATCTAACACACTCAGTGCGCCATCTTGCAATATACACATGGCTGTGTTTGTGCTCTTTAAAATATTTTGTACCTGTTGTGTGCTTAAAAAGTATGAAAGAGCTAACGAAAGGATACAGGCGTACTTATCAAGAGTAACCTAATTTATCTCATTGTCTTTTCATGATACCTGTGGTAACAATAGTAAATACATTTCTTGAGCTATCATTAAGTCCCAGGTACCATACATTTTCGGATTGTAGTAGGTCTGTCATGCTTTGTGGTCACCAGCCATAAAAAAATCTCCTTAGGTCTTCCCTGGTGGCGCAGTGGTTGCGCGTCCGCCTGCCGATGCAGGGGAACCGGGTTCGCGCTCCGATCTGGGAGGATCCCACGTGCCGCAGAGCGGCTGGGCCCGTGAGCCATGGCCGCTGGGCCTGCGCGTCCGGAGCCTGTGCTCCGCAACGGGAGAGGCCACAGCAGAGGGAGGCCCGCATACCACACACACACACACAAAATCTCCTTAAATTTATGGACTTTCCCTCTTTGTGAGTCTTTCTTCCCATGGTCAAAACCAGGCCTGCGTTTCCCAGCCTCAGTCAGGGAGCCTAGGATAGGCTAATCAGACTCCTGCAAACAAGACTGAGTTTGGAAGACAGCAAAGAGAGAAGGAGACTGCACCGGCCGCCCCGTCCCTGGCACTCAAGGTGTGTCAGGGCACAGAGGCGAGAGGGACAGGGTTCATAGCAGTAAGTATCCTTTGCTCAGCCTTGTAGCATGGACTGCTGGGCCCTCGCCCAAGCCGGGAGTGAATTCAATATTTTTCTTGGCTATGAGGCCGCCATGTCTGATTTTCTGGCCTTTCCAAAGATTCTGTAAACCATCTTTAATAACTTTCTTCTCTACTAAAACTAGCTACATTAAGTTCTGGTTTTTGTAAATGTTTTTTTAAAACATCTGGCGGATACAAATTTTCGAAAACATTTTAATACAGTCTTATGAAATGTTGTTGCCAATAAAGAAACGGGAGCTTGGAAAAGTTAAGATTATACAATTCATAAGCAGCCAAAGGGCTGACCACAGAAATCCACTCCCCACGGTGGCCTCTTTGCCCCCTGTGCCAGCTAATTCACCTGCAGTCATCGACAAACTCCACAGAAGAAGGGAGTCCTGAAGGAGATGCTTTAGAGAGAGTTGAGGAAAGCAGATAATTATCAGTTGAGAGGCTTTTATAGATCAACTTGTCTATGAAAAAGAAATAAACGAATCATTATTTTTCAATGGAAGTAGGAAAGGAATGTCATCCGGGAGTGACAGCTACCTCACTCAAACTGAAAACATTAGAGTTTCTTTTGTCTGTTTGTTTGTTTGCTTTCCCCTCTCTTTGAGTATCTTAGATGTCATCCAGACTCCTTTTGGCCCTCGGAGCACAATATATATTTGGTGTCATCTCCATTAATTCAAATTGGCAAAATTGTCCATAAAATTCTGTTCCGTTCACTCTGTTCTGGTTCCTGAATTCATGCATGCTCGCTCTGTACACAAAAATCACCCCCTTCACCTCTTTTCACTACTCCTTTTGTTAAAAAAATAATGACTTTATTGGAGATCTGTGGGCACATTAAAGGGTTACATCGTGTATCACGCAAAGTTTTCACATCTTACCTCCTTTATTCTTGTCCTCCCTTCTTTCATCCTTCCTTCCCAGATTGCCCCCAGTTCTCCAAATTATGTTCCCTTCAGGAAAAAAGAGAAATGAAGTCATTCCCTTACAACGAACATTTATATCCAGACCCATTAAAATGTTCAGCAGAACAAAAGATCATCATCCACTTAACGAAACCCATGTCCTCAGAAGGCTAGAACAAAAGTCAAAGAAATCAAGCTGAAGAACACAAACATACATTTCTGTTACAAATACAAGTAGCCTTTTCAACTATTTAATAAGGATGCATTAGCAATCACCAGGATTTTCCCTCAGACAGAAGAGACCAGAAGAAAGGGAGAGAATCGAAATCCGAAGGGCACTGGGGCAAAGGGGGAAGTGGCCAGGATTGGAGGCAACGGCTAAGCTTAAAATCCTGGCTTCCTTCCACATCTTTACTAGCTCTTTAAGAAGAACGGTTCCTTGAAAGCGTTTTCAATCTGATTCTAACCTAGAAGCCTATCTATGTTGTGTGTGGGTCTGTGGTAACAAAATTTGAGAGGTGACACCAAGTAGTGGGAAATAAGAATAAACTCCCTGTCAACAAAATTGGTTTTCTTTGAAAATCTATGCATTTTTAAGAATTTTTCAAATTATATGGAGGAGTCCATAGATTTGTCTAGCTGCCCAAAATGTCCATGGCATGAAAATAATCTCGACATTGCAACTTTTTTTAATGAAAGGCATCCAAATGCAGATAATCGCTTTGCTATTGAATTGGCAACTTGGACCCATTTTATAAGTGTGTCAAACTACAGAAATACAAAGTAATGAAACCTAGCTCATGACACATACAAAAACCCACGTCATTACCTTGGAATCACATCTCACACTATGTGAGGCCAAAACATAATAAACATTCATAAATCATATTACAGAGCCTCGACACCTTACAAATTCATAATATCTTTTTAACGGAGTCAATGGGGGTTTTAAGATATGCAGAAAGTGATTTTTGTAAAGTAAAACTAGGGGCTGTATTAATACTGGAAAGGGAAGATCAGGCATCCTAGACTAGTTTAAACTGTAACTTCCACTCCTGGGAGTTTAACATACTGTGTTTTTAAAAATACATAATGTAGTTTGTAAAAGGAATTGAACTGGAACAACCAGTTAAAAGCAACATTTGGGGAGGAGAGAGGATACTAACAACAGATTACTTGGTTTAAGTTACTTGTAGGTCCAGTGTTGGTAATTTGCTACTGTTTTCCTTTTTCAAAAAGAAAGGTTTTTTTTGTACACTCATTTTAATAGCAGCAGTATTCACAACAGTCAAAGGTGGAAGCAACCCAAGTGTTCGTCGACAGATAAATGGATAAATCAAAGATAAAAAGGAGGACAGTTTTTAAAATAAAAAAGAAATTAATAAAATAATGCAAAAGAAAATCACACTGAAAATAAGCAAAGAAGATCTAACAGAGATAATGGGAATCCCTATAAACCACAAAACCAAGTAAAGAGAATCATGTTTAAAAATTGTATTTCAAGAAATCTACCCCCCGCCAAAAAAAAAAGAAAGGATTAGTCAATATCGGGCTTCCCTGGTGGCGCAGTGGTTGGGAGTCCGCCTGCCGATGCGGGGAACACGGGTTCGTGCCCCGGTCCGGGAAGATCCCACGTGCCGCGGAGCGGCTGGGCCCGTGAGCCATGGCCGCTGAGCCTGC
>NC_041226.1:49135420-49232293 GCF_002837175.3 Physeter macrocephalus | reverse complement strand
GCGTACCGCAAAAAAAAAAAAAAAAAAAAAAAAAAAAAAAAAAAAATGTAGTCAATATCCAAGGTTCTCTTCTTGATTTGTTCTTATGCTCTCTGGGGAAGGACACATTCCTCAAGTGCTCATCAGTTTGCTCCCTTCTGTTTACAAGTCTTAGTTATCAGAAGTTCGAGTGTGTCTGTTGAGGTTTGAAAATGGACAATGAACCGAAAAGCCATGATGTCCAGTCAACATAGGTGATCTGAAGTGAAAGGAGAAAATCTCAAACCTTAACAATTTCTTTCAAAAACTGGAATCATAAAAATTCACAAGAGGGAATTTAAATCATTTGTTTCTCAAGTGGAACTGGTGAAGATAAAAGTTATTATTACTGGGGGGGTAATATTTTACAGTTTCTGTATACCAAATATCTGCCCTCAGTTGGCCAGTCTGACACTCAAAGAAGTTCTGTCTCAAGGGTGTTAAGGCATGACCCCCTGGTGTGAGTCAGGGGCTCTGCACCTCCTAGCCTGTCCTCTGCACAGGCCTGTGGACAGAGCTGGGCAGCCCCCCAGTGAGAATTTCTTCAGGGCGATCCCAGGAAACCCCAAGAACACTTGTTTCCTTGTAGCAAGAGACCTCCTGAATCCCAGATGCGGAAACATGTGCCTCTCCTTAATCTGAAAGGAATTTGGCTTTTTGCGAGGCAAGCATCTGCAGCTGAAGAAGCAAGAGCAGAAATGAGCCCCTCCCAGGACGGCATCAGGGTGCTCGGGAGCTAGATTGTTAAACACAAGTAGAAAGAAAACAAATTTAACCCAACCAAAGACAAAGGTTTTCAAAGCTTTGGGTATTTCTCTCCCGTTGCATTACGAGTGGACAAGAAGGAAAATTCCACCTCATAATAAAGGAACTTCAGAGGCGGCTGAGGCAGATAGGAAATGATAAATCAGCCACCTGTATGCCCAGATGCCAAGCTCTTTGACTCTCCTTGCTGATTCCAAAACAGAATATACTGCTTGTCACATGCTTCACATAAAATCCTTTGAAAAGGGAATTCATTAGAGAGAGAGTTCACAATATAATGAAGCAGACATTTATTGCTAAAATGATTGCTGACCTGACTTTTCAGTTATTTTGGTTCACATTAAGATACTCCTGGCTTCTGGCTTCAAAAGCATATTGAGGGACTTTTCCGGTGGCACAGTGCTTAAGAATCCGCCTGCCAATGCAGGGGACACGGGTTCGAGCCCTGGTCCGGGAAGATCCCACATGCCGCGGAGCAACTTAGCCCGCGAGCCACAACTGCTGAGCCTGCATGCCACAACTACTGAAGCCCACACACCTAGAGCCCATGCTCCACAACAAAGAGAAGCCACCGCAATGAGAAGCCCGTGCACCTCAATGAAGAGTAGCCCCCGCTCGCCACAACTAGAGAAAGCCCGCGCACAGCAACGAAGACCCAACGCAGCCAATAAATAAATAATAAATAAATTTATTTTTAAAAAAAGAAAAAGCATATTGAGTATAAAGTAATGAGCAGTGGTGCCGTGTGCTTCCAGAGGTCACATGCAGAGGAACCCCAGACCCCGAGAACACATCTGGAAATCCAAACATAAGTGGAGAAAAGGGTCTTTGAACAGTGAAGAAAACAGTTGTCACAAAGCTAATACCTTTTCTTCTGGAGGTAGGAAAGAGTTGATATGGCCATTGAAACAGTGAATCCCAACTCTGCTGTATATATATAGCCTATCATCAGTAAGAGTAAGATGCAAGTAATAATAGCTACCGCTAAGGTCTCTATAAAGATTTAATCAGATAATGCATACACACATCTACTTGAAACACAAAAGATACTTAATAAATGGGAGCTATTAGAAGTTAGTATTTTGAAGTGTAGGAACCTCTTTCATGCCCTCCTTAGTTGATAAAATGTTAATTAAGGAACCAGATTAGAAGCCAAGAGGATATTCACGGACGCAAAAGCCACAGCTGAAAGAAATTAAGTAGCCAGAAAAACAATAGAGGCACAGTATTCAGAAACCAGTCCCACTCCTGGCAAAAAGCCTCTAGTCCTCACTACCCTTTAATGTATCACCGTATTAGAGCACAGAATTCATGTCCATTATGATGACAGCTAAATGTCAAAGAACCATTAGAAGGATTCACTTGAATGTAAGTTGTACAAGAGGGCAAGAGAAATATGCAATATATTCTTGAATGATTTCTATAAAATTTTTTCAATTAAAAAACCCTATTGCTTCTTCAAGGGATAAATTCCAAATTTATGCTAAGATATCTTTTTCACCTGTTAGATTTGCAAAGATCAAAAACTTTGGTACAGGGACTTCCCTGGTGGCGCAGTGGTTAGGAATCCGCCTGCCAGTGCTGGGGACAGGGGTTCGAGCCCTGGTCGGGGAAGATCCCACATGCCGCGGAGCAACTAAGCCCATGCGCCACAACTACTGAGCCTGTGCTCTGGAGCCCGCGAGCCACAACTACTGAACTCGCGCACCACAACTACTGAGCCCGTGAGCCACAACTACTGAAACCTGAGTGCCGAGAGCTGTGTTCTGCAACAAGAGAAGCCACCGCAATGAGAAGCCTGCGCACCTCAACGAAGAGTAGCCCCTGCTCACCACAACTAGAGAAAGCCCGCGCACAGCAACAAAGACCCAATGCAGCCAAAAATATAAATAAATAAATAAATATATATATATTTTTTTAAGTTTGGTACAGTGCTGTCGTGGGTGTAGGTGAAAGAAGCACTTTTAAATATTATTGGTGGGAGTGTGTATTGGTACAACTCCCGTTATTACCTTCCACAGGAAGAATTTGACAATATCTATGAAATTACTAATGCATATACATTGACTGAAAAATGCTTTAAAATGCATACGGCCAACATACTCTCAAGGATGTGAGTTGATGAATGTGACCAGGTTACTCTTTGCAACAATATTTACATACATACCATAGCAAAATATTGGAAGTAGTGATGTTAATCTGTAGTGTACTAGTTAAATAACTTATGGCATGAAGTGAAGTGTTTGGTGGAATATTTTGCACACGGTAAGCAGAAAAGAATGTGGAAACTCCTCAGGGACTGGTCAAAAATAATCTCTAACTTGCTAAGGGAAAAAAAAGAGGTGTGAAAAGTATTATAATAGACACTGGTGGGCGGAGAAAATATACATGCATATGTTGCTTGTATATTGCTGGAAGGATACACCAGAAGTTAGCAACATTAATTGTACCGGGTATTTGGAGAACTGACGTGGAACAGGGATTTTTCACTCTTCTGTACCTCTTGAATTTTGAACCATGTAAATATACTACCTATTCCAAAACAAAAGCAACACAACTTTTTGTTTCAATAGTCTTCTGTGTGAACAAGCCTAGAGAAAGAGGATGACTGACATGGAGGACGTTGAAAGGGGGGTGTTGAGTAGGGGTGGTTCCACATACAAGGTCAGGTCCATGGAGTAAGGGAGGTGCAGATGTGTCCGTTGCCATCAACAGAAAGAGAGAGGCATCTCACTGCTGTGAAGAAGAACATGTGTCAAATACAGACATTGTTTAGGAAGGAAAACTATTGATCTCAGGTGCATTTTTATTGTCCTGTCATTCATCTTACAAATGAAAAGTTGGTTCTTCAATTTTTTTTCTCTTACAAGTCTACCATTGTCTATAATGCCTTTATGCCCTGAAATTACAGAGGAGGCTTGGCAAATTTTTTTTTTTTTTTTCCGAAATGTGTTCAGTAAAACAATTGTCCAACAAAAGGATCCACTAGAAAGAGGGTTCCATGATCAAATAGGTTTGGGAAATCCTGAGTATTAGTCTTCATGCTTGGATATTCAGGAAGCACAGATATATTTTCAAAGCTATTTATGCAGGAAATTGACTTTTTGCTTTTAAGCTGAATACCTAGTAACAGTTCATGGAAAATAATATTCAAAATTCTGGTTTAGAGAAGTTGGCCCCTGTTAACTTTCTCAGATTTTACCATCATGTTTTTGACAGGCACGATAATTGAGCCACGATTCATAGATACATTTTTCTAAAGAAATAATAACATTTTTCAATTATATTTACAATTTAGTAAAGATTCTGGGATTTAGAGCCATAGAACATTCCATTATTGAATTTATCCACTTCATGGTCTTTTAAGAAAAGTATTATGACACTGAAGTAGTGCAATTCTGACGTAAATTTTCTGTTGTACAGCCTAGTTGATATAATTTTGATCTGTTTTGGTCACCAACGTGTCCTCAACTCCTAGAATAGTGCCTGGCATATAGTAGGGAGTTAATAAGTATTTGTTAGGCAAATAAATGACAGCATGAATAGAATACACTAATTAATATACTTAGTAATGCACTAATTATCTAACAATTAAGTACACAAAACACCAAAACTATATTAAACCACTTTTTCTCCTCCGATTTTTGTTATTCCAAAGATACTCCCAGACCTTCTGCTACCTCAGAGGGCCAGCACTGTAAACATTATGTTTGTTATATAGACTTTTTTAAAGGAATTATTGTCATTTAGGAAGCTCATTAGAAAGTCACATGTATTGCATTCTGTGAGTAATGTTAAATAACTGTATTTTCTTCTGGCTACGCCCCAATCTGCAGCGACTCTCTGCACCTTGGGACTGACCTGGCTTGGGTCTGTCAGTGTCTAAAACCATGAAATGTGTCAGAGTTGGGATCATGTCAAAGTCAGATGTTGCCCAAGCAGCTTAGCATATCACTGTCAGATGCTGGAATGAGGGTTTGCTGAGTCATCCTGGCACCCTTCAGGGAGCAGGAAAATATGATACAACCTCTGTGGCCCCCAGTCATCCCTGGGGCAAATCAAACTTGGACAAATTAATTAAGTCATATGTCCATTCAGTCATTCGTTAAATATTTACTTACTCTCTACTATATTCCCAGTGGAATGCTGGGTATTAAATCATTCCATATAAGCTCCCTACTAAACAACAAAGTTTCATCCGTGCTTACTATGTACCTAGACTTGTGCAAGAATTTTACATGATATCTCATTTAACCCCACAGCAACCGGTTCTCTGAGATCACTACTCTGTAAAACCCATTTTACAAATGAGGATAGGAAGGTACACAGAGGTTACATAGTTTGCACATGGCC
Organism: Physeter macrocephalus; assembly: GCF_002837175.3. Lineage (NCBI taxonomy): Eukaryota > Metazoa > Chordata > Mammalia > Artiodactyla > Physeteridae > Physeter > Physeter macrocephalus. Next base: position 49,227,157 of record NC_041226.1, on the reverse strand, counting down.
ACAGCTAGTAAGAGATGGCAAGATTTTACCCAGGTTGACTAACTGCTGAGCCTACAGTCTTAATCTCAGCAACAGACTCTGCCCTCCCTAGAAGTAAACATATACGTCAACATTGTTTTAATTTTTATTTGATATTGGAGTATAGTTCATTAACAATGTTGTGTTAGTTTCAGGTGTACAGCAACATTTTAACATAAGGGGAACTAAAATTTGCTGAGCATCTTCTATGCGCAGTCCTGTGTTTTTCGTTTTTTGTATGGTATCTCATTTAACAGACCTACACGTTGAAACAGTAAAGAGCCGAAATTAAGAGGACAAGATCAGTTAGCTAAACTCCTGGGTTCAAATCTCAGCTCTTTCACTTACTGGCTATGCCCTTAAACAACTTCTTTCATCTCTCTGTGCCTCAGTTTCTTCATCTGTAAAAGAGGAAAGTACATACCTTGTAGAATCAATATTATTAAATGAGTTAATACGTGAAAAAAACACTTAGAACATGGCTGGCTCAAAGTAAGCACTATACTTCTTAACTATTTTTCTTTTAATTTAGGTAAAATGTAATTTAAATAAACAAATAAAGGCACCTAAAAAAAAATCAAGGTGGGAAATGCGTGGGTTGGTGGAAAACCAAAAGGTAATTTCTCTGCTCCACACACCACCGTGCGATGCTGTGTAGCCAATATCCTCAGCTCCGACATCAACTGGATGATATGTCTCTAAACCTCAGGATGCTTTCTGTCTCCATCAAATGCACCCTCCACCATCACCCTTCTGAGAATTTCCAGCCACTTTGCCCCAAGCTGTCTCAGGATCCAGTGATACTGCTTGGTCTTTTGGGGAGGACTCTAGCCCAGGACCCACCTATTCATTGTATCACATCTGAAAATAGGGCTCTGGTTAAGTCTTCATGGTCTCGTATAAATATCTGGGAAGGGAAAGATGGCTAAGGAAGAAAAATGGAACCTACTAAGCTTGAAGTGAAATATTTTACAATTGCCACAGATGAAAATGAACATATGCCAGCAAAAGAAACTGTTTACAAATCTTAAAGCATTGTAGTTTCTTATATATATATCTCAAGGGGAAAAAAACTTTTTTGAAAATATGGTCATTAGGATTGTGTTTCTGAGTTATCTGTTGTGTTCATTTTTTGAAGAGTCTGGGGATCGCTGTATGATTGCACACTTGAAAGAAACAATATCAGTTAGTGTGTATGAAAACCTCAGTACTTTAAAGTCCTTCATCAATCATGAGTCATAGCAACAATCTTAGCTCATCACTTTTCTGATTACAAAACTCCAGGTGACCTACAGCAAATTCAAGAGGTCTTATGAGTCCAAGACATTAGTCTGGCCAGTGTTAGCACCATTCCAAGCTGAAAGCTCCAAGGCTATCACTTGACCCTCGCTACCCCTTCCCACTGTTCTCTGCAACAGCTCAAACTTCTTTGACCCTAAACTAAGCCTGTCAACTCACAATGCATAGTAAGCTGCCATATGAAGTTGATCAAGTCAGAAATAAATATTGTTGACTGACTGAAATGTTTACTGATGAACTAGTTACTGCATTTGCCAGCCTCACTCCACCCTTGGTCTCGTTCGTTGTTTTTGAGGCCTCTCTGATTTAAGTTTATTGCTCTAAATTCTGAGACTATTTAGGAACACTGGGGGATGAGAGAGAAAGATCTCAATAAGGACTTTCTTAGTATATAATTGACTGCACAGGAACAAATATTTATTTTGTTGTATGTAGTTTGTTTCTCAATGTAGCTTAAAAAAAATATTGGCACACGTGTAGAATCTATTGGGAAACGTGACTCCATCTTGCCTGTCCTAGACTAGAAGAGTAAAGATAAACGTTACACAGTCGATAAGTTCCTAAGAGCATAGGGCCATATTTATCTACATCACTAGTACCTGATTAAAGAGGCACTTCAGACATACTTTTTTATGATGGTGAAGTGTTTACAACAAATCGCTATGGAAAATTTGCACCCACTTTGTACTTCAGTAGTAAAATATCCAATCTTAAATAAATTTAGTAAAGTAAAAAATTACTGTATATTTTAGACAAATACTGTAGTTTATCTACGTAAAAACTAATTGCAGAGTTAACTATTGTTTAAAAACAGAGCCAATAAAAATATTTTTATTTCTAGTTTGGCCTTCTGATCAACAGGATTCTATTGGTTATTGTGCCACTGAGTACTGTGTCTCCCAGCTCCAGTGGACTGTTGCAGCCTTCTGTGAACGCAACCATTAGCCTACTATGGATCGCACTAAGCTTGCATGCTAATTACAAAGTCTCCAGTAATTATGGTTTATCTCTGCATACTTTTGAACCTTTTAGAATGGAGAAAATATTTGCTGGGGGAAGTTCTCATCCAAACATTATTTGCAAGAATGCTGCTTACAGAGTTCTTTCTCAATGCATATTACAGTGTTCCATAAATAACAGTGTTTTAAATATTGCAGCATCCTTGGAAGGTAGTCAAATGGGAATATATTCATGTTTTTATGGTTTGGAAAAACGAAAACCTTTCCTGATTTCCCATATTGAGTTAGCCACGCCCATTGCTGAGCTTTCATAGCAGTTTGTCATCCCTAAAAGAAATCATTATTATTGAAGTACAAAATTTGACATAGAAGCTTTTCTGATAAGACTATTCTTCAATTAATACGCGTTGTCTCTGAATGAATAAAAGAAATGTACTGTATAAGCCCATTTTACCACTTAGCCTATTATGGATGTCTGTTACATGTTTGAACAAAATGGAAGATTATTATATCAGTTGGAATAGTATAGATAATTGAAATATCAGTGTAAGAACTAGAAATAAAATAATTTACTCTTATTTATATTTAACAAGATCTATTAAGTATCTACTACGTACCTGATAAGGCACTGGAGAGATAAAGATGGGAAATTATGGTGTCTGTCTCTATAATCTAGCAAGGGAAGAGCTTCAGAAATAAATGAAAGCGGGCTTCCCTGGTGGCGCAGTGGTTGCGCGTCCGCCTGCCGATGCAAGGGAACCGGGTTCGCGCCCCGGTCTGGGAAGATCCCACGTGCCGCGGAGCGGCTGGGCCCGTGAGCCATGGCCGCTGAGCCTGCGCGTCCGGAGCCTGTGCTCCGCAACGGGAGAGGCCACAGCAGTGTGAGGCCCGCATACCACAAAAAAAAAAAAAAAAAAAGAAATAAATGAAAGCAACAATGTAATAGCTGTGATGATACTCCGGGCACATGAGAGGAGGAATGATCTCTCCCTCTTGGGAAGAATCAAGGGTGATGCCAAGATGGGTGACAGCTGATAAGTAACATGTGGATGACTATTACGATTCTGCTATAGCTCAGGCTTTGTGCTAAGAACTGCCGGAAATGGGATAGTACAATGGAAAACTTTAATATCTATTCAACAAATGTTTATACTTTATTCACTGTAACGTAATAAGTTGTAATCTCTATTTTCAAAAAGTTTACAGTCTGATTTAGGAGACAAGACATATACATCAGTGAGTGTGTGTGTGTGTGTGTGTGTGTGTGTGTGCATGGGTGTTTGAACACAGAAGTATTCGAGTGCTACATGAACATAGTGCAAATAAGTGGCAAAGGAGGGAGGGAGCACTCTGAACTCAGCTGATCCAGGAAGGATGCAGGGTGATGGCAGAACTTGAGTAGGCCCTGGTCAGTGGAAAGGTGGCTATTTTCTTTTTTTTTTTTTAAGAATTTTTTAAAATTAATTTATTTATTTTTGGCTGCATTGGGTCTTCGTTGCTGCACGCGGGCTTTCTCTAGTTGCGGCGAGCAGGGGCTACTCTTCGTTGCGGTGCGCGGGCTTCTCATTGCGGTGGCTTCTCTTGTTGCGGAGCACGGGCTCTAGGCACACAGGCTTCAGTAGTTGTGGGTCGTGGGCTCCGGAGTGCAGGTTCCGTAGTTGTGGCGCACGGGCTTAGTTGCTCCACGGCATGTGCGACCTTCCCGGACCAGGGCTCGAAGCCATGTCCCCTGCCTTGGCAGGTGGATTCTTAACCACTGTGGAAGTGGCTATTTTCATTGGAGAGAACGCCAAGGCAAAGACCTGGGCACAGGATTATATCACTTAGGATATTTCAAGCGCAAGAAACAGAAACTTAAGACAAATTGGCTTGAGCAACAAAGGAAATTTGTCCTCAGAGAACTGAAGAGTGAAAAGGTAGGGTAGGCTTTAATGCACTTGGTCCCGGGTCTTTGGCTCATTTCCTTGTGCTTCTCTCAGTTCTGCCATCCTCTATATCCTGCTTTGTTCTAGGCTGGGTTTTCTCAGAGTGGGAGAAATGGCTACCGTATATCACCAGGCAAAACATTCCAGGCATAATTCCCGAGATTCGTCCTACCTGGGCTGGCTCGGGCCATTCGCTGCTCCTGAACTTGTCCTTGTTCAGGGGCATGGAAGGTGCTGACTAGATTAACACTGGTAGAGTCAGCTTCCCAGGAAACACAAGAATTTTTTGAAGCAGAAATAAGGGGACCGTTGGGAAGTGAGGCATGGATATCAGATAGGCAGTCAATGAGTGGCAGCTACAGCTTGTTCACAGGATGTTTCCTTGACTTTGGGACACATTGCTACCATTCTTTGTGCCATCATTGCCAAGTGCCACGTCCATATGGCTTGGGAAGCTGGAACCTGATCACTCGCATTGTGTCTGATTCCTCTGGTAGAGTAAGAACTTTCTGAGGGCGGTGACCATAAGTCCTGCTCATCTTTGTATCTCCAGCAGCAAGCAGAGGGTAGGCCCGCAGTAGGCCCTCAATAAATCAGTGCTATTCAATAAATCAATGTACAAAAGAACTTTCATATGGCTTTGGCAGGCACAAAAAGGAAGAGAGACCAAAACTAAGAGCCCGTCGTACACTTGAGGCTTGAGTAGAAAATGGTCTGCTCGAGGGCAGCATTTTCCAAAGTGTGTTCCAAGAAATACGAGTCCCACATGAAGTTCCTGGAAAAAGAGTCAGTGGTCAAAACAGTTTGGGAATTACTGCGTTCAGATTCCTACCCCTGCCCCAACACGCTTCCTAGGAGGCTTGTCATGTGTATTAAGGTATGACCTACATATTACATCATGTGGAAAAAAATGCTTAACGCATTTAACCAAGCACTTCTCAAACTTATCTGACATATGCCCACTCCTCATGCTTCTCCACATAATATCTATTAATGTTTGTGGAAGCAGTATCTTGGTTTCTAGAAGGAAGTTTATCGCTTGTTTCTTTACGGGAATGCCAAGAACATTTCTTTCCCTGTGCATTCTTACCTGACAGCAAAAAGGAGATGCTCTTCTTAGGTGAACTGTCCGTCACAGTTAGAGGGGATTCCTGGCTTCCCCCAGTGGCTGGTGAAGACAGGGAGGGGCTCCCGATCCCAGGCATTCCTTCCCCTCGCCTTCCCCACCAAAAAAGGTAACAGAAAAGCATTCTTCCCCTCCCATCCTCACTGAGGTACCAGAAAGTGAAATAAACCCTGGCCCCTCCCCCGGGATCACTGCAGCCTGGGGGCAGACCATAATATATACTAGGTTGCTTGAACAGATTCAAACCTAGTGAAACAGTACTACAATTAGCTCAGCCTCTAATTGCGTGCTAACTGTGGACAGAGAAAATAAAATCACCCATGGACGAAAGTGACTGCAGCTTTACGTGTGGGTCTCTAAAAGTGACCCCTTACTAAGAATGCCTAAACTGAACAACTAATACAAGGGAAGGAAGTTCCCCATTCGTGTATTTGCTCATTTCTAAGGCAATGAATTTAGATGATATTTTTTACTGTGGAAAATTTTCAAAAAAATAAAAGCAGAAGGACGGTGTTAAAAAAAAACCAAACCACCTTTGTACTCATCACTCAGCTTGAACAAATATGACATTTGTCAATTTGTTTCTATTTTTACCCTTCCACCCTTTTTGTTTGTTTCCTACACTATCTTAAAGCAAACTCTGAACATTATGCCATTTCCACTGTAAATTCTTTGTTCTTCATCTCTGATTTATATAATTTATATAGTGGCATGATATCTATCTATCTATAGATAGATAGATATCATGCCACTATTAAATCTAACATAATTAATAGTAATTTCTTAATATCATCTGATAGCTAGTTCATATTCACGACCCCCAGGTTATCTCAAAGATACCTTTATACAGTGTGTGTAGTCAAATCAAATCAAGTCCCAAACAAGGCTCTCATTCATTTGGTTGTTATTTCTTATGTCTCATTCTCAATTTTAAGTCCCCTTTGCCCTTTTTTCACCTTTGTCATTATTTTCTACATTTCTTTTCTTTTCTGCTAGACGCATTTTCAAGATATTTTCCAGCACTTACCATTCTAGCACACGTAGTCAAAGGACATGAAAAAAATCAAATAGGTAGATCATCTTTTAAATTGGGGCAGAGAACATACAAAATTAAATGGGCTTTATATTTTACCCTTTAGGTTGTGAATGTCCCTTATTTATCCTCAGATATTTCCGTGTGGGGGAAAAAAAGCAATAAGCTCAGGAAGCATAGTTTCTGGGTAATAGTTATATTTTATGATTTTATATTTATAACTTATTTTATGATTTTCTATTTATAATTGATAATTAATCCTTCCTGGAGGTGAGAGAAGACAATGACCCAAATCTACTCATTTGTGGGATAACAACACCCATTCTTGATGAAATAAGACAAAATCTTGTGTTCTCAAAAGATTTGTCTATATGCATCTCAATTTCTTAATTTATTTTAAATTATTAGAGTTGTTTAACTCATGCATGTTTCAACTTTCCTATGCCATGATTGGGAAGAAACTCAAAGAAAAAAAATCTGATAGTGATTTTCAGAAACAGGATCCAGCCTTCTTAAGAGTTTTGCCAGTTAGTCACCTGTGTTTCAGAAAAGCTGCATGCTAAGTGGGTCACTTCATTGGCAAAGGCAGTAATTTCTGAGGCTTTATTTAGAAGAGATGAGGAAAGAAAGATAAATTGTGAAGAGAATTAGCAACACAATTTTTCAATTGCAAGTATTTCAATTGATTAACTGTCGGACCAAGCATTTCCCTAAACTCAGCAAACCAACTCAATCTGCCTGTTGACATATTCTTTGCAATTTGTTAAGGCTTTTGGCCCAATCGAGAGCACCAACCACCGACTATTCGTTTAGGTTTGATTTGTAGGTTGGAATTATTTTCTGTAGAGAAATCTATACATTGCATGATAATTGCACAACCCAGTTAATCAAAATTCTTATAACAACAACAGCAACAAAAAACTGTTATAACATCCAAGGAATGTGCCAGAAAGTCTTAAAAAAAAGCATACCAATGATTTGTAAATATATCTTTATTATTTTCTTGACCATTTGTTGCACCTATGATACTCTTTCATGCTCTGAACTTTTAATAGAATAACTCCCCTGTAAGCCATTCCTTTCTAACAAGGGTAAGAAACTTCCTCCTCCTTTAAGTACAAGCTAATTATATAATCATTCATCATTACCAGATGCTGATTTGGGGGACTTTTTGGAAAAGAGAGGTTGTATACTTGCAGTCTCATTGCTTAGGACGTATTAAAGTAATTATGAGTTAAAAGCTCTGTGCACTCACTGAAACAAAAAAGAGGGATATAGCTGTTGGTTTTCAAGTCACGTGGAATACGCTGTTCTCCAGTGTTGATCTTGAAAAAGCAACCTCAGTTTTATCAACCACTGAAAAACCAGAATTTAACTAGCTGACAGAAGAACCATGGCATCAATATGTCTTTAAATGGAGGTCAGGGAGAAGTTAAATTACTAACCGAATGGGTAAAAATCTTTCCCCTGACATATAGCCTAATTTTTTAGTACATCTCCAGGCAAGATTGTGTGGTTTCACTCATTTAAATCATTTTGCTTCATACTAAAAGGAGGATGGGTAAGATGTGACGTTGGTGCTCAAAAAGAACAGTTATATATAAGTAAGAGCACCTTCCTTGACACAGTACTGTTTTCAGAGATGCCACCATTTCTCCTGCAGGATGGATACAACCAATCAAGTTGAATGTATACATGAGTCACCTTATGGTTTGATTCATCTCTGCCAATAGGCATAGCTCTCAGCCTCTGCAGTTGCAATGGCACCTGTTCAAATGGGCTCTCACTACACACATGAGGCTTTCTTGGCTCTCTCTTCCTCATAACCAGAGGCTTATGGGTCATGGAATCTAAAGTCTTTGGCAGGAGGGACCTGAGTGTTAGGTCTCATGGTCCAGGCTGGCAGCCTAGGTTTGCGCTGTGCCCAAAGGAAGGGAGATTCAAAGGACTAGAGAAGTTTGTAGCACATGGAACATAGTAGACACTCAATAAATACTACTGACCAGCAACTGACTGTATATAGTATCTATAATCTCAATTTCTTAAGAAGAAGGCAGAGGTTGTATTTTTTTAAACAAAAGGAAACACTAAAGAGTAACAGATTATGTTCACAACACTGGTGGTGGGGCAAAAATGAGATACCAGTATTTCCAGTGAGTTACTAGTGAGCAAGGTATTGCAGGAAGAGTCTGGGCCTGGAGACGGTCAAGTGGAAGAACTTCCCCTCACACAGGGGTTGTCCTGGGCTCAGTTTCAACCTATAGATTGGGGTACATATAGGAATGAGAAAACTGTCTTAAAACTAAGGAGATGAACCAGCCTCTACTGATAAATGAAGGAAACACTTTTATAGTGAGATGATCTTTCTTCTGTGACATCTTCATTCAATTTTCTAAAATCTAATACTAACTTGAACCCTCTGTTCTTGTGAGTACCACAAAGAAGCACAACAAAAACCTCTAATCTTTCTGAGGCAGAGATGCTCAAAACGATCAAGGTATAATGATATCACCACCCTCCCTCTTTTTTTTTTTTTTTTTTTTGCACAGCAGCACAGGTTCAGCCTGCTTGTACAGTGGCAGCACTTGCTCTTGTACTGGGTGCTATTCAAGCAGAGCTTGCTCTCATGCTCTGTGGGTTCCACATTCCTTTGAGGAGCCTGTCAAAGTTGAGAACATCTTCCTGGAAAATTCCTCTCTCCGCCAACAGACATTCACATAAAATCTCAGGGGGATCCTGGATCCTCCAAGCCCACGCATGACCTTGAGTTAAGAACCTTTGGATGGGGTAGGTGATGCCAAAGGGCTTGCTCAGCTCTGCCCTTAGTGGAAAGGCAGTGTGGGGCAGTGGTGAGAGCATGGCTCTAGAGCCTGCAGCTTGGGCTCCAACCCCTGCTCAACCCACCTCCCTTTTCTAGATGCTATGGCAGACACTGCTAAGTGTTGCCCTCTCATGCTTGTTTGGCTCTTTTTCCTTTTAAGTGAACACTGATTGTTTTCTGGCTTGCAATGCGTGTAAAGAAAACACTGCTTTTCCCAGTCATACTTGCACCAGGGGACAATGTGATGAAGCAACAGTCCACTGGGTGGAGCTTTGGGGGAACTCTGCACACAGGGACACAATTGGCCAGAGTACATCCTTTGCCCTTTGATCCTCCTCTTTGACCTTTATGGAATATGCACCCAACTCTGGTTGGTGGCTCCGAGACGAAAGCCATACTGTCTTATACTGGCTGCTATAACAACATATCACAGACTGGATGGCTTATAAACAGCAGAAATGTATTGCTCACGATTCTGGAGGCTGGATGTCCAAGATCATGGTGCCAGCATGGTAGGGTTCTAATGAGAGCCCTCTTCCAAGTTGCAGACTGCCAACTTGTCATATCTTCACATGGTGGAAGATGGGAGGAAGCTTTCTCAGGCCTCTTTTAAGGGTGCTAATCCCATTCTTGAGTGCTTTGCCTTCATGACCTAATCAGCTCCCAAAGACCCCACCTCCTAACAGCATCACCTTGGGCATTAGGTTTCAACATATGAATTCTGGGGACACACAAATGTTCAGCCCGTAGCACATACATTAAGAAAAATTGCAGAACAGAAAGCCAGAAGGAACTGACAGCCTGGTGGCATTATATAATGCTATATCATTAGTGATATAACAACTGACTCTAGCTTTCTTATGTTAGAATATAAAAGTCCTAATGTATTTAAACCTAGGTTTTAGAGGTTTCTCTTGCTCACAGTGAAACACAATCCCCAAGTGTATTTCATTTGTTAGTATAATGTATTGCATACATTAGATCATTAACATTTGATGATCTAAAATCCTCTGGGGTAGGAATTATTACAAAACCAAAGTGAATTACCTGGCATCAAATCTGTTAGTTATCTTGAATTTTTCTCTCTCTCTTAAATCATAAATCTGATTTTCCCCAAGTCTTTCTGGCCTCTCTTCTCCACCTGCACCATCATAGCCTTAGATCAGACTTTCCTCACCTGAACTGCTGCAAAGACCTCTGGATTATTCTCTCTACTTCCAGTCTCATTCATTCATTTACATCTGCAGCAACTCTTTATTAAATGTCAAGTGCAGTAGTAGATGCCAGGGGGGGAAAAAGTAGTGAAGGAGGTGTGGTTCATGTCATTAAACATCTCAGATTCTTCCTACTAAGAGTCATACATTCCTCCAAAAATGTATATATGATCACATCATTCCCTGTTTAAAATCCTAAAATGGCTACCCATAACTTATAGGTAAAATTAAAACTTTATATTTCAGGTAAGATCTTTCAGAACGCTGCAACATGCTAACTTTCCAACTTCATCTTTCCACCTTCCATCACCTTTTTCTCCCAGGTTCCCTATTTTCAAGTTCACTGAACCGCTTGCTAGGTAATGTATTTAAAGCACCTTATGCAAGGCCGGCAAAAAATAGGCACTTAGAAAATGTAGCCTGCTTTCCTCAGCCCTTCCTCAAGCATACCATACGCGTTCACACCTTCTGAGTTTGCCTATAATTTTGCCTGAAATTGTTCATCTTGTTCACTTTTCCTCCCAGAAGACTTTCTATTCAGAGTTCAAGATTCAGCTTCAATACTGTGAACTCTAGGTGTCCCTGATGATGTGGAGAATCAATTTTGATGCTTAGTACCTTCCTTCCACATCCTAGAACAGGAAAGTTATGAAAAATATTTAAAAGAGTTACTGATAAGTGCACTTACTTCGCTTCAAATAAATTTGGTATTGATCATTGGTAGTAAAGCACTGTTAGATCAAGGAAGATTCTTTAGAGTTGGCTATCGTGGGAAGCTGATTGTATTCGATTCCCAGTAACCCAAAGGTGGCTAAAATGCTCAGCTCTACTATGGTCTTAGGCAATGATATCATCTAATACAGGAAGTGCAACTAATTAATTCTATATTATTAAGTACCTAATGCGTGGACCTCAGTGGAGTTGTTGACAAAGTAGACAGATTGATATAAAGCGGGAGTTTTCCTGGAAAGTGGGGGAGGAAAAGGTGTAAGTATAAAGAGGCAAGAGAATGGAGAGTAAGATAAGAGAGTAAACTATCAGGTCCCCGAGTTTCGGTTAGATATAGAAGGAAATGAACCTCCCAACAGACTGACAAAATTGGGAGAAAAATCGAGAGATTAAGCACCTGAATGTCTGAATACAATCAGAGAATCCATTTAGTGGAGGTAATAGGTGAAAATACTAGAAGAGGAGACAGTGATTAGGAAATAGAAAACAAACTTATGGTTACCAGGGGGTAAGGGGGAGGGAGGGACAAATTGGGAGATTGGGATTGAAATACACACACTACTATATATCGAATAGATAGAACTAATAAGGACCTACTCTATAGCACAGGGAACTCTACTCAATACTCTGTAATGGCCTATATGGGAAAAGAATCTAAAGAAGAGTGGATATATGTCTATGTATAACTGACTCACTTTGCTGTACACCTGAAACTAACACAACATTGTAAAGCAACTATGCTCCAATAAAAATTTTTTTTAAAAAGAAAATGGGAAATCCAAGTTCAAGGTTTCAGTGCCGAAGCAGTCCCTGGGGATGAGCAGTCAAGTGTATAGAGTGGAAAAAGATTGCCAGACGTTGAGGTGAGGAAGACGAGGCACCATGATGTTACAATGGTGGGCTTGTCCACATGGACAGCCAAGCCATCTAGAATAATGGCTAGACAAGGGGTGAGGATGAAGAACTCAAGTCAGATGAAAGCTTCTAGATCATCTGTGAGGAAACACAGAGGGTACACAAGCTGAATGGTTTAACCCTCACAGGACAAAGGCTGTTTACACGATGATGGGAGAATTGGAAGAAAACCAGGTTTAAATCAAATCAGGAAGGTGTAATGAGTCTTCTGTTGAAGATGATTAAAATGGGGGAATTTTTCATCGTCATGAAATGAGATTTCTTGAAAGTGTAAAATATTGCAAGACAGTTTGATAGTAGGGGGCTGGCCGGGGGAAGGAAACACAGAAAGTCAGCAATATAAAGAATGTGAAGAGACCAGATGGCCCGAGGAGTTTCCTTTTCTTTTACAAGGATGCTGGGTTGTGAGGCGCAGTGAATTAGCTGGCATCAAGATTTTAAGGAAACAAGAGGACAGGTGCTTTGAGGGCTGGCTCAGGCTAAGCTTCACGTATGTCCTAGGACAGGTAGGGCGAGCCTTCCATGACTTTTGTTCTGGGTTCATATGTGAACATTGTTGAGAAGCGGTGGTGGTGTCTCCATAAGGAAATTCTAACCCAAGTGGTTTAGAACTGAAATCACCTAGGGCCCATATACTTACCTTCCAATGAGACAGATGACTTAAGCTTTGGAAGGAATATTCTGGGGCCTGGATTGGATCTCATCTTGGGGATGCCCCCGGCAGCATCAATCAGAGATGAAATCCAGGAAAAGGAGATCTTCACTCCCAGAGACATAAAAAGGTCAGAAAATCCACGAATCTCGTGTGGCTGACACATGAGAAGGCCAAAAAAGAATTTGTTGAATGAATTAATATGACTTAATTTAACAGGAAGTTTTAATGCTCTGTTAGAAAATAGAAGCTTTGATAGCACATTTTCAAACTGTTTAAAAGGACAGTAAGAAATACTTCTCATTCTTTCTGGCTGCTTTGTATCTGAGCTGCTTCTCTACTTAGGGGAGTTCCCATTTTATGAGTTAGAGGTAGAAACTAATGACAGCTCCTCATTTATCCCAGCCTCCCTTGCAGGTCAAGAGCATGCATGAGACCTAGGCTCAGCCCAAAGAGATACAACTTCCCAGGCTTTACCCTGGGATCTGGAATGTGGAATAGCAAAGAAGTATTTCTTGTGGCAGGGGCTATGGCAGCAGATTAACCTCCTAGAGTAGTATTCGTAAGTGTGGCAGTGACAGCACTGTGTGCTCCGTGCTGGTGACATCAGCAGGACGAGCTGCAGGTTGTTTTCACCCAGCCAGTTCTGCATGTGCTTCATGCCATTGTTCCTGACACATCCTCTCCTCCTGGTCTTGCCTGCCCTCATGATTCCTACCCACTATTCATTCAGCAAATTCAGTTTCGCCTTAAGTCAGATAGATTTGGTTTATTATTCTGACAACTAAAAACTCTACTGATACAGATGTTTGATCCAGAAGTGGGGTACTGAAAGCAACAGAACATAAAATGAGGAATTGGGTAAATGGTAGTGAGGAACCTGACTGGTAAGATAGTAACTCTTTTTTTTTTTTTTTTTTTTTTTTTTTTTGCGGTACGCGGGCCTCTCACTGTTGTGGCCTCTCCCATGGCGGAGCACAGGCTCCAGACCCGCCGGCTCAGCGGCCACGGCTCACGGGCCCAGCCGCTCCGCAGCATGTGGGATCTTCCCAGACCGGGGCACGAACCCGTGTCCCCTGCATTGGCAGGCAGACTCTCAACCACTGTGCCACAAGGGAAACCCAGTAACTCTTTTTATGAGGCTGTGAAGCAATAGGTTAAATTATCCATTGCTCTTGAACACAGATCATGGGCCTAGGGAGATTTCGGTATTAGGGGAAATGGTAGGAAGATCAATGGATGCCTTTCAGTGAAGTTCCATGGAAAAGAAACAAGTTAAAACTAAGGATGAACTGTCTTAAAGAGGGAAGCAGGAGATTTAGCAATAGCTGGTAAATTTGAGCCAAAAGACAAGTGTGATCTTCCAGACCTGTCTTAAACAATTTTTATAAAGTTGTTTCTGCCTGATGAAGAGAAAAACCCAGATGGCCAAGACTGGATTATGAGTATTACCTTTCTACCCAAGGTAATTGTTTTAAACTGCCTCGGGGCAGAGGTCATTAATCTGAGGTCTAGGAGGACTGGCATCATGTAGAAGTCCCTGGCATGGAGTCACGAATTCTCAGGCTCACAATCTATTTCTAGAAAAGATCTTTGGCTGTGTTATTAGCCCATGGAGTTGACTGGAAGCACCTGAAGCCTACTGAGTTCTTACAGGAATTGTATTACCAAAGAAAGTCCAAGGTTAATAAACAATGGCTTGTGACTACTCCATCTCTAAGGCAAATCCCTGAGCTCCTAAACTCCCACCAACAGGATATAGAATAATACACTGTGCAGCCCCCAGTAAGAGCATTTTCCCCAATGTTCATCTCTACTATCGCCGTAAAGGAGAATTATATTGGTACAGGTAGGGTGACTCCCTTAACAAATAGACCCAATATTTGCCATAACAAATAGACCCAATGGAAATTTTATTTCTTTTTGTTTTCTTTCACATCTTTATTGGAGTATAAATGCTTTACAATGTTGTGTTAGTTTCTGCTGTATAACAAAGTGAACCAGTTATATGTATAAATATATCTCTATATCCCCTCCCTCTTGCATCTCCCTCCCACTCTCCCTATCCCACCCCTCTAGGTGGACACAAAGCACTGAGCTGATCTCCCTGTGCTATGCGGCTGCTTCCCACTAGCTATCTATTTTACATTTGGTAGTGTATATACGTCAATGCTACTCTCTCACTTCATCCCAGCTTCCCCTTCCCCCCACCCCCATGCCCTCCAGTACGTTCTCTACGTCAGCTTCTTTGTTCCTGCCCTGCAATAGGTTCATCAGTACCGCTTTTTAGAATTCCATATATATGCATTAGCATACGGTATTTGTTTTTCCCTTTCTGACTTACTTCACTGTCTGACAGACTCTAAGTCCATCCACCTCACTAAAAATAACTCAATTTCGTTCCTTTTTATGACTTAGTAATATTCCATTGTATATATGTGCCACATCTTTATCCAGTCAACTGCTGATGGACATTTAGGTTGCTTCCATGGCTTGGCTATTGTAAATAGTGCTGCAATAAACACTGTGATACATGTATCTTTTTGAATTATGGTTTTCTCAGGGTATATGCCCAGTAGTGGGATTGCTGGGTCATATGGTAGTTCTACTTTTAGGTTTTTAAGGAACCTCCATACTGTTCTCCATAGTGGCTGTATCAATTTACATTCCCACCAACAGTGCAAGAGGGTTCCCTTTTCTCCACACCCTCTCCAGAATTTACTGTTTGTAGATTTTTTGATGATGGCCATTCTGACTGGTATGAGGTGATACCTTATTGTGGTTTTGATTTGCATTTCTCTAATGATTAGTGACGTTGAGGATCTTTTCATGCACTTGTTTGCCCACTTATTAAAGAGGCTGTCTTTTCTCCATTGTATATTCTTGCCTCCTTTGTCAAAGATACGGTGACCATATGTGTGTGGGTTTATCTCTGGGTTTTCTATCCTGTTCCATTGATCAATAGTTCTGTTTCTGTGCCATACCATATGTTTGTTTTTATGATATTGAGCTGCATGAGCTGCTTGTATATTTTGGAGATTAATCCGTTGCCAGATGCTTCATTTGCAGATATTTTCTCCCATTCGGAGGGTTGTCTTTTCGTCTTGTTTATAGTTTCCTTTGCTCTGCAAAAACTTTTAAGTATCATTGGGTCCCATTTGTTTATTTTTGTTTTTATTTCCATTTCTCTAGGAGGTGGGTCAAAAAGGACCTTGCTGTGATTTATGTCAAAGAGTGTTCTTCCTATGTTTTCCTCTAAGAGTTTTATAGTGTCTGGCCTTACATTTAGGTTTTTAATTCATTTTGAGTTTATTTTTGTCTATGGTGTTAGGGAGTGTTCTAATTTCATTCTTTTACATGTAGCTGTCCAGTTTTCCCAGCACCACTTATTAAAGAGGCTGTCTTTTCTCCATTGTATATTCTTGCCTCCTTTGTCAAAGATACGGTGACCATATGTGTGTGGGTTTATCTCTGGGTTTTCTATCCTGTTCCATTGATCAATAGTTCTGTTTCTGTGCCATACCATATGGTCTTGATTACTGTAGCTTTGTAGTATAGTCTGAAGTCAGGGAACCTGATTCCTCCAGCTCCGTTTTTCTTTCTCAGGATTGCTTTGGCTATTCAGGGTCTTATGTGTTTCCACACAAACTGTAAAATTTCTTATTCTAGTTCTGTGAAAAATGCCATTGGTAATTTGATAAGGATTCCATTGAAACTGGAGATTGCTTTGGGTAGTATAGTCATTTTCACAATATTGATTCTTCCAGTCAAGGAGCATGGTATTTGTCTCCATCTATTTATGTTACCTTTGATTTCTTTCATCGGTGTTTTATAGTTTTCTGAGTATAGGTCTTTTGCCTCCTTAGGTAGGTTTATTCCTAGGTATTTTATTCTTTTTGTTGCGATGGTAAATGGGATTGTTTCCTTAATTTCCCTTTCTGATCTTTCGTTGTTAGTGTATTGGAATGCACCAGATTTCTGTGCATGAATTTTGTATCCTGCAACCTTACCACATTCATTGATTAGTTCTACTAGTTTTCTGGTGGCATCTTTAGGATTTTCTATATATAGTAGCATGTCATCAGCAAACAGTGACAGTTTTACATCTTCTTTTCCAATATGTATTCCTTTTATTTCTTTTTCTTCTCTGATTGCCGTAGCTAGGACTTCCAATGCTATGTTGAATAATAGTGGCAAGAGTGGACATCCTTGTCTTGTTTCTGATCTTAGAGGAAATGCTTTCAGTTTTTCACCATTCAGAATGAAGCTTGCTGTGGGTTTCTCCTATATGGCCTTTATTATGTTGAGGTAGGTTCGCTCTATGCCCACTTTATGGAGAGTTTTTCTCATAAATGGCTGTTGAATTTGTCAAAAGCTTTTTCTGCATCTATTGAGATGATCGTATGGTTTTTATTCTTTAATTTGTTAATATGGTGTATCACATTGATCGTTTTGCGTATATTGAAGAATTCTTGCATCCCTGTGATAAATCCCACTTGATCATGGTGTATGAGCCTTTTAATGTGTTGTTGGATTCTGTTTGCTAGTATTTTGTTGAGGATTTTTGCATCTATGTTCATCAGTGATATTGTTCTATAATTTTCTTTTTTTGTGATATCTTTGTCTGCTTTTGGTGTCAGGGTGAAGGTGGCCTTGTGAAACGAGTTTGGGAGTTTTCCTCCCTCTGCAATTTTTTGGAAGAGTTTGAGAAGGATGGGTGTTTACTCTTCTCTAAATGTTTGATAGAATTTGCCTGTGAAGCCATCTGGTCCTGGATTTTTGTTTGTTGGAATATTTTTAATTACTGTTTCAATTTCATTATCTGTGATTTGTCTGTTTATATTTTCTAATTCTTCCTGGTTCAATCTTGGAAGGTTGTACTTTTCCAAGAATTTGTCCATTTCTTCCAGGTTGTCCATTTTATTGGCATATAGCTGCTTGTAATAATATCATAAACTTTTATATTTCTGTGGTGTCAGTTGTAATCTCTTTATCTCTTTTTTCATTTCTAATTTTATTGGTTTGAGTGCTCTCCCTTTTTTTCTTGATGAGTCTGGCTAAAGGTTTATCAATTTTGTTTATCTTCTCGAAGAACCTGCTTTTAGTTTTATTGATCTTTGTTATTGTTTTCTTTGTTTCTCTTTCATTTATTTCTGCTCTGATCTTTATTATTTCTTTCCTTCTACTAATTTTGGGTTTTCTTTGTTCTTTTTCTAATTGCTTTAGGTGTAACGTTAGATTGTTTATTTGAGATTTTTCTTGTTTCTTGAGGTAAGTTTGAATTGCTATGAAATTCCCTCTTAGAACTGCTTTTGCTGCATCCCATAGGTTTTGGATCATTGTGTTTTCATTATCATTTGTTTCTAGGTATTTTTTAGTTTCCTCTTTTATTTCTTCAGTGATCTCTTGGTTATTTAGCAGCGCACTGTTTAGCCTCCATGTATTTGTGTTTTTTACTCTTTTCTTCCTGTAATTGATTTCTAATCTCATAGTGTTGTGGTCAGAAAAGATGCTTGATACGATTTCAGTTTTCCTAAATTTTCCAAGGTTTGATTTGTGACCCAGAATTTGATCTATTCTGAAGAACGTTCCATGTTTGTCCATTTCTTCCAGGTTGTCCATTTTATTGGCATATAGCTGCTTGTAATAATATCATAAACTTTTATATTTCTGTGGTGTCAGTTGTAATCTCTTTATCTCTTTTTTCATTTCTAATTTTATTGGTTTGAGTGCTCTCCCTTTTTTTCTTGATGAGTCTGGCTAAAGGTTTATCAATTTTGTTTATCTTCTCGAAGAACCTGCTTTTAGTTTTATTGATCTTTGTTATTGTTTTCTTTGTTTCTCTTTCATTTATTTCTGCTCTGATCTTTATTATTTCTTTCCTTCTACTAATTTTGGGTTTTCTTTGTTCTTTTTCTAATTGCTTTAGGTGTAAGGTTAGATTGTTTATTTGAGATTTTTCTTGTTTCTTGAGGTAAGTTTGAATTGCTATGAAATTCCCTCTTAGAACTGCTTTTGCTGCATCCCATAGGTTTTGGATCATTGTGTTTTCATTATCATTTGTTTCTAGGTATTTTTTAGTTTCCTCTTTTATTTCTTCAGTGATCTCTTGGTTATTTAGCAGCGCACTGTTTAGCCTCCATGTATTTGTGTTTTTTACTCTTTTCTTCCTGTAATTGATTTCTAATCTCATAGTGTTGTGGTCAGAAAAGATGCTTGATACGATTTCAGTTTTCCTAAATTTTCCAAGGTTTGATTTGTGACCCAGAATTTGATCTATTCTGAAGAACGTTCCATGTGCACTTGAGAAGAAAGTGTATTCTTCTGCTTTCTGGTGGAATGTCCTAAAAATATCAGTTAAGTCTATCTGGTCTACAGTGTCATTTAAAGCTTGTGTTTCATTATTTATTTTCTGTCTGGATGATCTGTCCATTGGTGTAAGTGGGGTGTTAAAGTCCCCCACTATTATTGTCTTACTGTTGATTTCTCCTTTTATGGCTGTTAGCATTTGCCCTATGTATTGAGGTGCTCCTTTGTTGGGTGCATAAATATTTATAATTGTTATGTTTTATTCTTGGATTGATCCCTTGATCATTATGTAGTGTCTTTCCTTATCTCTTGTAACAGTCTTTATTTTAAAGTCTATTTTATGTGATATGGGTATTGCTCCTCCAGCTTTCTTGTGACTTCCATTTGCATGGACTATCTTTTTCATCCCCTCACTCAGTCTGTATGCGTCCCTAGGTCTGACGTGGGTTTCTTGTAGACAGCATATATAAGGGTCTTGTTTTTCTATCCATTCAGCCAGTCTGTGTCTTTTGGTTGGAGCATTTAATCCATTTACATTCAAGGTGATTATCAATATGTATGTTCCTATTACCATTTTCTTAATTGATTTTAGTTTGTTTTTGTGGGTCTTTTTCTTCTCTTGTGTTTCCCGCTTAGAGAAGTTCCATCAGCATTTGTGGTAATGTTGGTTTGGTGGTGCTGAATTCTCTTGGCTTTTGCTTGTCTGTAAAGCTTTTGATTTCTCCCTCGAATTTGAATGAGATCCTTGTTGGGTAGAGTAATCTTGGTTGTAGTTTTTTCCCTGTCATCACTTTAAATATGTCTTGCCACTCCCTCTGGCTTGCAGAGTTTCTGCTGAAAGATCAGCTGTTAACCTTATGGGGATTCCCTTGTATGTTATTTGTTGCTTTTCCCTTGCTGCTTTTAATATTTTTCTTTGTATTTAATTTTTGATAGTTTGATTAATATGTGTCTCAGCATGTTTCTCTTTAGGTTTATCCTGTATGGGACTCTCTGCACTTCCTGGACTTGACTGACTCTTTCCTTTCCCATTTTAGGGAAGTTTTTGAAAATAATCTCAAATCTTCAAATATTTTCTCAGACCCTTTCTTTTTCTCTTCTTCTTCTGGGACCCCTATACTTCGAATGTTGGTGCATTTAATGTTGTCCCAGAGGTCTCTGAGGCTGTCCTCAGTTCTTTTCATTCTTTTTTCTTTATTCTGCTCCCTGGCAGTTATTTCCATTTTATTTTCCATTTTATCTTCCAGCTCACTTATCCGTTCTTCTGCCTCAGTTTTTCTGCTATTGATTCCTCTAAAGTATTTTTAATTTCAGATATTGTGTTGTTCATCACTGTTTGTTTGCTCTTTAGTTCTTCTAGATCCTTGTTAAATGTTTCTTGTATTGTCTCCATTCTCTTTCAGAGAGTTTGGATCATCTTTACTATCATTACTCTGAATTTTTTGTCAGGTAGGTTGCATATTTCATCTTCATTTGTTTGGTCTTGTACGTTTTTACCTTGCTCCTTTGTCTGTAACATATTTTTTTGTCCTTTCATTTTTTTTTTTGATGGGTGGGGCTGTATGCCTGTCTTGCTGATTGTAAGTAATGCCTGAGGTGTTCAGCAGTGGAGTTTGCAGGCAGATGGATAGAGCTGGGTCTTTGTGCTGAGATGAGGACCTCCTGGAGCCCTCACTCTAACATTCCCTGGGGTCTGAGGTTCTCTATTAGTCCAGTGGTTTGGACTCGGAGCTCCCACCACGGGAGCTTGGGCCCAACCTCTGGCCTGGGAATCAAGATCCCACAAGCTGCGTGGCGTGCCAAAAATAAAAATAAAAAAAAGCAAGCAAGAAAAAAAGGAGAAGTACAATAACAAAGAATAAAAAAATAAATAAAATTAGAAAGATAAAAAATATTTTAGGAAAAATAAAAATATAATTGAAACAACTGCAACAAGGTAAAATAAAACCAGAAGAGAAAAAGGAAAAAAAAGAAAAAAAGGGGGTTGGGGAACAAGCCAAAAGGAGAGAACAATAACAAAGTATAAAGAATAAAATAAAATAGGTTGCATATTTCATCTTCATTTGTTTGGTCTTGTACGTTTTTACCTTGCTCCTTTGTCTGTAACATATTTTTTTGTCCTTTCATTTTTTTTTTTGATGGGTGGGGCTGTATGCCTGTCTTGCTGATTGTAAGTAATGCCTGAGGTGTTCAGCAGTGGAGTTTGCAGGCAGATGGATAGAGCTGGGTCTTTGTGCTGAGATGAGGACCTCCTGGAGCCCTCACTCTAACATTCCCTGGGGTCTGAGGTTCTCTATTAGTCCAGTGGTTTGGACTCGGAGCTCCCACCACGGGAGCTTGGGCCCAACCTCTGGCCTGGGAATCAAGATCCCACAAGCTGCGTGGCGTGCCAAAAATAAAAATAAAAAAAAGCAAGCAAGAAAAAAAGGAGAAGTACAATAACAAAGAATAAAAAAATAAATAAAATTAGAAAGATAAAAAATATTATTAGAAAACATAAAAATATAAATGAAGCAACAACAATGAATCAACAAGGTAAAACAGAACCCCAATCTAAAAGCGGGAAAAAGAAAGAAAAAAAAGCCTTGGATATGGGGGCGGATTTTAGGTGGGGGTGCGACTTAGGCAGGGATGGGGTTTAGGGTGGGGTAGGACCTAGGCAGGTTGAGGGGTGACGTTTGAGTGCGGGGCAGGGCCTAGGCTCAGGACCCACACAGCCGGAAATGGCCTTGGGTGCGGGGCCTAGGTGGGGCGACGTTCAAGCATGGGGCAGGACCTCTGCTTAGGACCTGCATGGAAGGGGAGAGGCAGCACGTGGAAAGGAGAGCCTCTGGAGTGTGGGGTTCCAGAGATTGGAGGTAAGGCTCTGAGTGAGGGTGTGTGAGTGGGGTTTAGGCCCAGCTCGTTGGAGGGGGTCTCAGAGGGGGTCTCCGAGTGTAGAGGTGGGGCCCTGGGTGGGGGGGTAGGGGCGGGGCTTGGGCTCTGCTCGGCAGGAGGGAGGCTCCAAGGGCAGAGGATTAGGCCCAGGAGCCCAGCAGGCTCCCTGGTGCCTAAATGGACAGGGAAGGTAGTGGCTGCATTCCCTTCTGTTCCTCTGCACTGCCCCCGTCTCTCCCAGGGTCTCCCCCATCACTGCTTGGACCCCTAACGGTGTGTGGGTCTCACTGGGTGTAGGAACTCCTCCCCTCCCCCAGCCACCCCTCAGAGGTGCCAGTCCCAGAGGTCCAGCCTTTACATTTGCTCCCCCTCCCTCCCTCCCACTCCCTCTGGACCCGCGGGGCTGGAGGGGGCCTAGGTGGGCAAAGGATCAGACCTGGGATCTCAGCAGGTTCCTGGGGGCCGAAGTGGGCAGGAGAAACCTGGCCATGCTCCCTTTTGATCCTCTGCCCTCCCAATTTCCCCCTTTGGGCGTGGGATCCCTTCCCCTCCCCCAGCCGCCCCTCAGGGACGCCAGTTCTGTCCCGCCTCCACTTCTCCTTCCCCTTCACTGCCCCCCAAGCCCCATATCCTACCCGGTCGCTGGGTGTTTCTCCTGTCCCCTTAGGTGTCTGTGGTCCCCCACTGGTGCTTGGTAGGTGCCCTAGTTGTGCAGAGACACAAATTCCGTGTCCTCCTAGTCTGCCATCTTGACTCCACCCCCTGGAAATTTTATTTCTTGCCTTTTTTTGTTGGGGTTTAGGCCCAGCGTGTTGGAGGGGGTCTCAGAGGGGGTCTCCGAGTGTAGAGGTGGGGCCCTGGGTGGGGGGGTAGGGGCGGGGCTTGGGCTCTGCTCGGCAGGAGGGAGGCTCCAAGGGCAGAGGATTAGGCCCAGGAGCCCAGCAGGCTCCCTGGTGCCTAAATGGACAGGGAAGGTAGTGGCTGCATTCCCTTCTGTTCCTCTGCACTGCCCCCGTCTCTCCCAGGGTCTCCCCCATCACTGCTTGGACCCCTAACGGTGTGTGGGTCTCACTGGGTGTAGGAACTCCTCCCCTCCCCCAGCCACCCCTCAGAGGTGCCAGTCCCAGAGGTCCAGCCTTTACATTTGCTCCCCCTCCCTCCCTCCCACTCCCTCTGGACCCGCGGGGCTGGAGGGGGCCTAGGTGGGCAAAGGATCAGACCTGGGATCTCAGCAGGTTCCTGGGGGCCGAAGTGGGCAGGAGAAACCTGGCCATGCTCCCTTTTGATCCTCTGCCCTCCCAATTTCCCCCTTTGGGCGTGGGATCCCTTCCCCTCCCCCAGCCGCCCCTCAGGGACGCCAGTTCTGTCCCGCCTCCACTTCTCCTTCCCCTTCACTGCCCCCCAAGCCCCATATCCTACCCGGTCGCTGGGTGTTTCTCCTGTCCCCTTAGGTGTCTGTGGTCCCCCACTGGTGCTTGGTAGGTGCCCTAGTTGTGCAGAGACACAAATTCCGTGTCCTCCTAGTCTGCCATCTTGACTCCACCCCCTGGAAATTTTATTTCTTGCCTTTTTTTGTGAATTTTTGAATTTTTTTTTTAAATTTTTTATACAGCAAGTTCTTATTAGTTATCCATTTTATACATATTAGTGTATATATGTCAATCCCAATCTCTCTTCTAGGTGTTTGTTCTTTAATTCTTCTAGGTCTTTGTTAAACATTTCTTGCATCCTCTCGATCTTTGCCTCCATTCTTTTTCTGAGGTCCTGGATCATCTTCACTATCATTATTCTGAATTCTTTTTCTGGATGTTTTCCTATTTCCACTTCATTTAGTTGTTTTTCTGGGGTTTTATCTTGTTCCTTCATCTGGTACATAGCCCTCTGCCTTTTCATCTTGTCTATCTTTCTGTGAATGTGGTTTTTGTTCCACAGGCTGCAGGATTGTAGTTCTTCTTGCTTCTGCTGTCTGCCCTCTGGTGGATGAGGCTATCTAAGAGGCTTGTGCAAGCTTCCTGATGAGAGGAACTGGTGGTGGGTAGAGCTGGGTGTTGCTCTGGTGGGCAGAGCTCAGAAAAACTTTAATCTGCTTGTCTGCTGATGGGTGGGGCTGGATTCCCTCCCTGTTGGTTGCTTGGCCTGAGGTGACCCAACACTGGAGCCCACCCGGCTCTTTGGTGAGGCTAATGGTGGACTCCAGGAGGGCTCACACCAAGGAGTACTTCCCAGGACTTCTGCTGCCAGTGTCCTTGTCTTGCTGGTGAGTCACAGCCACCCCCCCACCTCTGCAGGAGACCCTCCAACACTAGCAGGTAGGTCTGGTTCAGTCTCCTATGGGGTCACTGCTCCTTCCCCTGGGTCCCGATGTGCACACTACTTTGTGTGTGCCCTCCAAGAGTGGAGTCTCTGTTTCCCCCAGTCCTGTCAGAGTCCTGCAATCAAACCCCTCTAGCCTTCAAAGTCTGATTCTCTAGGAATTCCTCCTCCCGTTGCCAGACCCCCAGGTTGGGAAGCCTGATGTCAGGCTCAGTAACTTCACTCCAGTGGGTGGACTTCTGCGTTCTAGTGTTCTCCAGTCTGTGAGTCACCCACCCAGGAGTTATGGGATTTGATTTTACTGTGATTGCGCCCCTCCTACCATCTCATTGTGGCTTCTCCTTTGTCTTTGGATGCGGGGTATCTTTTTTGGTGAGTTCCAGTGTCTTCCGTCGATGATTGTTCAGCAGCTAGTTGTGATTCCGGTGCTCTCGCAAGAGGGAGTGTGCGCAAGTCCTTCTACTCCGCCATCTGGAACCAATCTATTGTAGTAACAGGACTGAGCAGCTGAAGAAGTGGGTGGCACAGCTTTTACCTATGCAGTAATTTTGGGATCCAGGTTGAAAGAGGTTCTACCATATTCAACATCATCTTTTAAGCTTATCTTATCAGGTATCTCCACTTGAGATACTTGATAGTGAGCTGGAAGGAGGAAAAAAAAAAGGCATGCAATCACACATGCTGGTGGTTTTATGAGCTCAGCCTGGAAGTGATGCATGGCACTTCCACTAATATTCTATGGGCTAGAATGCAGTCTACATGGCTACAACTAAGTGCAAGAAAGGCTGAAAAAGTTGTCCTAGTTATGTGTCCAGGAAGAAGAAGCAGGTGTTGGAGAGCAGCTAACCATCTCTGCCACAACAGAGGAAAGAAAGACCAGTCCTGAGAGTAACACTGGGGCTGTACAATTGGATGACCAAGTACCTCTCTCTACTGCCAGGATAAGAAGCCTTGCTACTCTCATCCAGCAGAATGTAAGTGCTAGGGACCAGTGACTGTTGTCAGGTGTTTTTACTCTTTCCTTTTCAGAATTGGAATTGATTTGGTGAGAGGATAAGGGGAGAATTAATTGTATTTTACATTAGGTATTCTAGTGATGAACATTTGTTTTTAGCCATATGTGCACAGACTATGATAGAAGAATAAAAGTCTAGAAATCCCAGATGTAGATTGGGTGTATTGACAGATGAGATTTTGGGCTGTCTCCCATTCAGAAAGTAGTGGGTATATTTTATGTAGGTCTGAGCATTTTTTACCAAGTGTGAGTGGGACGAAGTGTATATATTTAGCTGATGGTTGGGCAACGGGTAAATCTGAGGAGGCATTTTTTAAATTGCTAGCCCACCATCAATTCCCCTGTTTCCCCCATTTTTTACAGAGCTAAAATTTTGTTTGGGTAGCCCATTCTCTTCTTCTTTTTAAAAAATATTTATTTATTTGGCTGCTCCGTGTCTTAGTTGCGGCACGCGGGATCTTTGAGTTGCTACACGTGGAATCTTTAGGTGTGGCGTGCAAACTCTTCATTGCAGTATGTGGGATCTAGTTCCCTGACCAGGGATCAAACCCAGGCCTCCTGCATTGGGAGCATGGAGTCTTAGCCACTCGACCACCAGGGAAGTCCCTAGCCCATTCTCCTCGACTTCAGTGAGTCAACTATGGTCATCTCATCCCCTTTTTCTGCAGTATAGCAAAGGATACGTGATGCAATTATAGTCAATGAAACATTAGGAGAAATCTGCTGAATGGCTTCAGAAAAAAAATTTTCATTACTAATAAAAGGAGACTCATGGGGAAAAAGAAGTCTCTTTTTCCATTTGACCTTGTTCTGCATGTGTGCAATACTTGGACCGATGCCAACACTGTGTGACCATGAAGGGAGCTGGACTGAGGCTAAAGCCACAGGAACAGAACAGAGCCAAAAGATGGAAAGAACCTCAGTTGCAATCCCAATGTCTTTAAGCCACTAAACTAACTGGGCCTGGAAACACCCAATAAGAGGCCGCAGACTTCTTATTACATAGAACAATACATTTTTATTAGCGTTTAAGATGTTTTGAGTCAGGTTTTTCTGTTACTTTCAGTTGAAAACTTCCTAAAAAAGATCCTTTGCGTTATCCAATCCAAACATCTCTCATCATACATAGGGAACCTAAGGTTTAGTGCCTTGTCATAGAAAATACACTGTCTATATCTGATAAGTGTGTACTTTCCTTTGTAGACAAATATAGTCCTGGGAGCATATGTCAGTAAAGAATGTGTGTGTGTGTGCGCTCATGTGTTTCATGAGGGTGATAAATTTGTATGGGTCCATCTACATTTTCTCAACCAGTTCTCCTTGTAACTGAGAACATGTATTTGACATCCAGTTGACTGGGGTCAATGGTAGAGTGCTTGGTTATGCAATGGATTGAAGTTATATGTCAGCACAGAACACATTGTCCTGGACCCATTAGGATGTTGGGCTAAACGTCAGAAGTTTATGCTCACTCTGAAAGTAAAAGAAAAAAAACTGCATTATAAGCCCTGTAACATGGAAGGAATTGAGAATTCTTCAGATTCTATTTTACACTCACTCTATTTCTTTTTTTTGAATTTTATTTTATTCATTTTTTTATATAGCAGGCTCTTATTAGTTATCCATTTTATACATATTAGTGTATATATGTCAATCCCAATCTCACTCTATTTCTTTGGACCAATAAGTAGCAGAAATAAAGCTTTGCAGATGTGGGTGGCTTAACATGGTATTTTAGGATCCAGTGTTTGTGTTGGGGTTTTTTTAGCAGCTGAACATTTCCTATGAATGTTTCTGAAGTTACTGCAAATCATTTTCTTCCCACTCTATTATATTATACTCCACTTCCACCTTTCAATTATTGTGAATATGTAATGATGAAAATAACTACTATAAAGAATGCCTTGACTTTTTATATCTTCTTTCCAACAAAGAGAAAAATTCATGCTGAGCTGCCGGGAAAACAGGGTGGCAGCTGCTGCCATTTCTCAATAGGCAAAGATGTATGGACCATTTGAAAAGAAGCAGTTTGTCCTCCTATTTCGGATGAAATGGGAGGGAATGTGGATAGTAACCATCTTGATGTTCCACAACTGCACCTTCACCCCCATTTTTAACATGGGGGTTCTCCTAACTGAAGGTGTAAAAAGCTGAGAATGACAAAAGCAGTTCCTTTGCTTTTCCTTCTTTCTCAGGAGTTAAGGATCTTCAAGAAGGTGATATTGGCAACAGCATGGATTTGCCCAGCCTTGGTCAGAAAATGCAATAGTTTTACTCTTTGAGGCAGGGCATTAATTGAGTACAACCTTAGCTCACCTTATCCTCAAGAGATGGATCATTCCAGAAGCAACATGGAATTTGGAATCAGGAGACCCGGGACAAAGCCCCAGCTCGGCCACGTATGAGCTTAATAACTTTGCTCAGATAGCTTCACCTATCTCTGAAATTAAGACAATAATAGCCAAATTATTCTTTCATTCATTTCTTTATTTTCTCATATGGATCCTCTTTCAGAACATTTGAAGCAGATTATGAAAAATTATATGTGCAATAATCACCTGAGGCTGACGAAACAGAAATAGAAAAGCAGAACAAAGAAAAAGGAGAAAGCGTTCTAACACTAAAGGTTGATATAATAGCCATAAAGATTCATTACATTCGCATCTGAGGTTCCTAGAAGCCAGGGCATGAAGGGAAAAATGAGGGTACATATACTGGGTTTTCATTAAGGAAAGTGAACATCAGTTCCTCTGAGGACATACAGCATTTTCCTGGCACTGCATTCTCCAAGAAATTGAAACCATATAAGGAAGACAGTGCCAAACTCCCAGGGTTGTTAAGTTAAGTATATATAAAAGCCTTTATAAATTGCAAACTATTATTTAACACTAATTAACACATAAATATTGATTAAACCTATTTCCAAAGATAAGTTGAAAGCAGAGAACAGAGTTTTAACATCTTACTCTTTTTGAGTGGAAAGAATTTCCATAACATACTCTATACTTTCCTATCTTCCTCTCTTCCAGAGCAGAACACACAGGGCATAATATCACTTTCAGAAGGGATTTGAGAGTTCATGATTATAAATAGCAATGATAGTAATTTGCAGTACAAATAGGTATAAATATAGATGTGAGAAAATTATGTGGCCTATAGGGATGAACGGAAGGGACTCCACCAATGAGTCTGACACTTGCTTTCTAGGGAAAAAATCACCAATCTTTGTTTGCTTTTAAACAATTTGACTCTCATAAAGGTGGAGTGAAAAATGTGCAGCTGTTGACCCTTTGGGCAGCGTAACACAGCTGCTTTTCTGTAAAACTAATTAGAGACCTAAAGCTGAAGCAACTTTAACTTTTGGGCCCTCTCCCCAGTGACTTTCTCACCCCCGCAGACAGTCTTCAGTCACTGTGTCTCTTCCTCCTCAGTGACATTCAAAGCATCATTCTTAGTTTCTTGATCACAACTCTATGGTCCAGGAGCGTCTCCTTGTCAGCTCATCATTCCTCTTTTACCTCACGTACCCAGTTTGAGGATGCTGTGTGTACAAGGAGCACATCTTAGTACTTGAAGAAGTTGTCCAAGGGCAAAGGGTATAGTCTATTCCAAAGCCTGTTGCAATATTAACAATACCTAACAGTTGTATATCAGTTTAAAAGCTCACAGAATACTTCTGTTACTGAACTAAACTTGGGTCCACTCGCCCAAGTGCAATGTACTGACACTGAGTTGTGTGTGGTGAAGGAAAGGGCAGTGTTTATACTAAGGCGCCAATACAGAAACCCGAACTCCAGAAAGGGTTTCAGCGAAGCATTTTTTTTTTTTTTTTTTTTTGTGCGTGTGTGTGTGTGGCACGCGGGCCTCTCACTGTTGCGGCCCCTCCCGTTGCGGAGCACAGGCTCCGGACGCGCAGGCTCAGCGGCCACGGCTCACGGGCCCAGCCGCTCCGCGGCACGTGGGATCCTCCCGGACCGGGGCACGAACCCGCGCCCCCCGCATCGGCAGGCGGACTCCCAACCACTGCGCCACCAGGGGAGCCAAGCGAAGCATTTTTAAAAGCCAGGTGAGGGAGGGGCATCGCAGGGTATGTGACCAGCTGGTGCCCAATTCTCTGATCGGTTGATGGTGAAGTAACAGGGTGGTGTCCCAGAGTAACATTATCAATCCTTAGGCTCCAGTAGGTCTGAGAGCTACATACTCATGGCCATCAGGTAGTTAACTTCTTGCATTTGGTGGTGGTTTTAGCATATGTAAAACAACTCAGGAAATGTGTATCAGATACTATTATCTAGATACTTCAGAGAGGAATTAAAGCAGAGGACCTGGGGGGAGGCGTCTGTCCCAGAAAGCCCCCATAGAACCCTAATCGGTTACACTTCCTTATACATAGTTCCATTTAATCTTCACAATTTCTCCATTTTGCAGATAGAGTAAGACATATCTGAATTTGAATCTTGTTCTGCTCCTTATTAGCTATGGGAGCCCAGGCAAACTACTTAATTTTTTTTTTTTTTTTTGCGGTAATGGGGCCTCTCACTGTTGTGGCCTGTCCCGTTGCGGAGCACAGGCTCCGGACGCGCAGGCTCAGCGGCCATGGCTCACGGGCCCAGCCTCCCCGCCGCGTGTGGGATCTTCCCGGACCGGGGCACGAACCCGTGTCCCCTGCACCGGCAGGCGGACCCCCAACCACTGCGCCACCAGGGAAGCCCTACTTAATATTTTTATGAATCAATGTCCTCACCTATAAAACAGGAATAAAGACTGAATAAGGTAATATCTGTGACATATCTTCAGAGAGTCAGACATAGAGTAGGTACATAATAATGGAGATTATTATTGTTGTGTTACCTGAACAGAACTCTTGTAGCCACAAAAAATTATAAGTTACATATTAAAATGCTACAATATTCTTGAAAGTCACTGTTGTGTTCTATTAAAATCTTTCCACAGGTAATATAATTTTCCTAGTAATACTTTGATCCATAGTTTGAATTAATGAACAACACTGGTTTAAAAAGAGTCCCCAAACATAAACCTATTTCTTCAGAGTAAACCATAAAATCTTCTAGGACTCTTCCCATGAAGCTACCAAAAGGTGATGAAATCA
Source organism: Physeter macrocephalus (assembly GCF_002837175.3). NCBI lineage: Eukaryota > Metazoa > Chordata > Mammalia > Artiodactyla > Physeteridae > Physeter > Physeter macrocephalus. Next base: position 49,196,842 of record NC_041226.1, on the reverse strand, counting down.
GTGAGAAGAATTCCTGTCTAAAGCCAGGGTTGGTCTGTGCTCTGAACTCAGTAAATACAAGGCAGCTACAATGCTCCAGGACTATGAATTTTAATCCCTAATATTTTCATATTGTAAGAACCTCAACCATTGGTGCACAAAGATCTTTTCTTATTTGATTCATCCCAGAGACATCAGATTATTTTCTAGGTATCTTCTAGGTTAGAATTACCAACATAGCCCAACCTCTTCAGGCTGGTAAATTGTTTAAAGGTGATTTATTTGAAAACAAGCCACAATTATTTTTCAGCAGCCTCCTAATGTGCTAAGTCTTTGTCACCAGTTACTTCCATTTCTAATAGCACACCTCATTCTAAATGGCCAGCCCCGGCCTTGAGAAAGTGCACTAACTGTGGCCACCATGTCTGCTGATATAGCCCAGCTTTTCAGCCAGCACTGGGTCAGACTTGGGGAGCACTTTGATCTTTTCACTGAGAGGCACATGGTCTCTTTGTCAAATATCACCAGTGGCACTATTTCACAAGTTGTTGTGCCCATGTTGGCATGAGAACTGGACAGGAGTTAAAACGCAGAGTCAGGGATAGGTGTACACAAGCAAACACAGAGAGCCAAACACGCCGGTGCCGAAAGAGAGTTGTAATACAGGGAGCAATATAAGACACAGAGCCAGAGTCCAGTCCGGGGTCAGAGAGAAGAAACAGGCTGCACAGCAGCTAAAACTGCCATCCCCTTGCTAAAGCTGTTCATACTGGACCACCTGCAAGTATAGTGACTCCCATAAAGGCGCCCACAGTGTCTCACAGACGCCACTTACAGCAGAGATGGTTCAGGATGCAAAGAATTTGAACTACCGTTTCAAAGCCTTGCTATGTTATCAGGTAACTACACCTAAAACTTGTTGGCTTGAGGCCAGCTCAGCCAATGATAAAGTCACTGATTTGTATATGAAATGAAATATTCATTTCATTTTTGATATAACCATTCCAACCAATTTTGGAAATTTTTGAATTCTAATAATTTTGTTTTTAATTACTGGTTTTGACTCATTTGAGGATGCTTAGCCAGCTTGTCTAAGCATTCTTTCGCTTTAATGTCATACTTTAAAAACATACTCATGGTAACTTTATAGATGATTCATTAAATGCATCCTTTGTGTCTTGCATTCCTTAGTGAATACTTTCACAAACTGTATAAATTGATTAAGTAGATTAACAAATACCTTGCGTTTGCTCCCTTCTAATGAAGGATTGCTGTTTTGATGATAATAAAGAGAAGATCTGTTATGATTGTATTATGTAGATGTCAGGAACAATGAAGTGCAATGGAGGATTAAATTCAATGGAGAATTAAATTAAATATGAGATGAAGTATAAAATCACAGTACCTGGCATATGTTAGCTACTTTGTTAATACTAGTTCTTTTTAGAGAAATGAGAAATTCATTCTCATTACCAAATTGACTTGGTTGATATTTCATATACCTCAGACTCACCAAATTTTTGCTAACTTTTCATTTCACATGAAATACTCCTAGTCTTGTTTTTTATGATATGAAGAAGTGTGAAAGTAGGTAAAGAAATATTCTTTAAAATCTGTGTGGTTCCAGTTTTTTAAATTTATTTCTCTAACTCCAATTAGAAACAGCCTCTGGGTAAAGCAGCTATTTCCACTTGACACTATACTGGTTCCAATGTTCCTAATACTAAACCTCTAACCTTCTGTCTTCTCCCTGCTGGCCTCTGTGAGCAAAAAAGGGAGGTATACCAGATGTTCCAAGGCTTGCCTCTCTCCACAGCATGTGCTGTGGGCAAGGAAGCCAAATCAGTTATGCCCTAATGCATTCTTTGCTTGAGCACCTCTATGAGGTAGCTGGCCAGAGGAAGAGGCAGAGAATAAAGAGAAAAGAATTAACAAGACACAGGCTCAGAGTGTGTGAATGTGGAAGAAGAAACTGGAATTTATTAGAATGAAAGCATTCAAGGTGAGCAGAGAGAAGGATCGATACATAGTTCTAGTTTGGTGAAAGAAAAAAATATGGCTTTATTTGCCTACATTTGCTTCTGCATAATGACAAAGGCACGACATATCGGCCGCAAATATCTATGAAGAGAAAGAATGGAGAGAATCAAAGCGTACGTTGGGCAGGGGAGCTTGGGTGATATAAATCAGTGAGATAACCTGGGCTTCAGTGGGAGAAGAGCCAACTGTTGGTGCATATATTTGAAAAAGGTTAAAGGCATGGAGGAATTCCAGTTAACTGTTGTTAAGTATCAAAATTGCAGTACTGTGTATTCAATATTAGAACAAAGTCAATGGTGACTCAGAGTCTAAAGAATGAAACATATCTGAAAGGTAATTAGTAGACACAGAAAAACGGGTGGAAAATCAGTGCAGAAATAGGATTAAAGATAAAATAAATAATGGAAACAAATGTTGGGGGGAAAATTATAAAAAGTGACATAAAGAGGACTTAACTACTATATTGTTTTCTCCAACAGAGATGAGCTTTTAGTTTTTAAGAAGAAAGTTTTATACCTTCTCTAGATTTTGCCCATATAGGTCTCTTAGACGTCACAAGTCTCTCTGTTAGTTGTCGACCCAATGGTCATTATGCCTTTCCTACATACTAAGAGAAACACCATTTTGAGTGGCAGAGATCTGCTATCAGGCAAGGTAGTATCCTGACTTGGCCCCAGGGAATGAGCCATTATTGGTCTAGGTCCTTTATAATAATCTCGTTCCCTTCTGTTAGTGGGTCTGGTCCCAAAGTGGCATGTGAACCAGTTCTGGTCGATGAGACATCAAGGGAAACCTGGTATTTCCCTTCTCGCCTCAAAAGTAGTGTACAGGAACTTATCCCTTCCTGTTTGTGATACCAATGTAAAGACATAATGCCTGGAGATGTGGCAGCTATCTTGAAACCATGAGGCTACAAATACAAAAGGATGGCAAAGTAGAAGGGTGGAAAGAGTCAGACTCCTGGGTGATCCCATTTAAGAGTTGAGTCTATTTTAGCAACTGTCTACTACCAGATGTGTTACATGCGTAAGCCATAATTTAGCTGGATTTTCTGTTATTTAAACCCAAAAGCATTTAGTCTCTTAATCATATCTGGACTGGGCACTCAAGCTATAACCTTCATTGCATCTTTTAGGCTTTAAAAGAACACATTTGTTTAGTAGTTCAGGAAAGTATTTAAATAAGCCATCTCAAATTAACATATTTAAAAATAATTTAGCACATTCTCTTGTTGTCACAGATCCAGAGAACTTAAGCATGACAAGTTGGTCTACCTATTTTCATGTGTTATCACCTTCTACTGGGGATACAAAGAGAAATATACAAGAAACTTGAAATATGAGTAAATTGAAGTAAAAACCTAAGTATATGTATAAATACAGATAAATAAAATAACATTGCCATGTTGACTCCTGATTAATCAAGTTAACTAAAATTTATTTAAGAATACATAAAGTCTTGGAGAGCAAGGCCATAAACATGCTTTTATTTTACCTTGGGAACAAAATAGAGGGTTTGAAAGATCTAGCGGTGATCATTCAACTAGACAGCAGCAAGCAGGACTAGAATGTAACCCTTCTTTCAGGCCAAAGCCTTTCTGCTCCATCATACTGGCTTCCAAAGGAGACATAGAAACACTGTCATAATTATTAAAATCTGTTCACTAGAAAGCCATGGCCAGATGTGGCCTCTCCTGAAACGCACCTCTTCTTGGTCTTCAATTCTTTCCTTATTATTTCTTGCTCTTTTTCTTATGCATCATGCCGATATTTCTTTCATATTTTTTCCTTATTTTACTTGTTTCTTCTATTCTGATGACCTCAACTTTCCCTTCCCTCTTCTTCTGATTACCCATTCTCATTTTACCTACTTCCTTTCACTCTTATCTCCACTCTTCCACCAAATCCTGGCATCAAGTCCCCTATCCACTCATCCACTTTCTCTTCTGAATATAAACTCATAGGACTTTAGCAGCTCATTTACTTTCCTTGGTTCTTTTTATTTATTTTTGCCTGGTTTCTTTGGTATAATCTATTTTCATTTGTAAGCCCTTCTTTTACATATGCTTTTAAAAATATAATTCTAACTTCATAATTATTATTTTATTCAGTATATCCTGTCATTTTCCTATGTTAATAGAGCAGTAATAGTCCTAAGGACCTGGACCTGGCACTCTAACCAATGCCCCTGCTGACCTGTAATTCCACACTTGACCTGCAGACCTCTGCCAGGGATGGAAAATAAAGATTGAAAATGCTGACGAGGGTGGTGAGGAGAAGCAAGCAGAATCCAAAGAGGTAAGAGAGCAATGAGGAAGAGAAATAAAAGAGAAGAGCAAATAAACAGCATTATACCCTACTATTTCAGAGCCCTATTAGTTCACAAACACACAACATAGACAAGCTTCCAGGTTGTTAGGATGGACTTCAGGAGGAAGACACAGGGAAACCCAAAATTAAGCATCTGGCTTATTTTACAAACCAGACCTGAAGAGGTCAGTGCTAGGGCTGAAAGAACCTGGGTTAAAGGTTAAAGATAAAGGAGACACTGGTCAAGGTCTCTTCAGCGCTGATCAACCTGTGTTGCCAAACTAGAGGGTTCTTTTGTAGTGTCATTCATCTACTGTGTTTGAGGAGGAGGAGGACGTTGGACAAACAGCAGGGAGAAGGAGAATGTTATTTTGTGAGATTAACAGATGACTTGAACACATAACTTACATCCTTTAGAAGAAAGGCTCAATGCTCCTAACTTTGCCGTGATTACATGTTTCATTGGTTTGCAATTCTATAGCAGAAAACTCTCTCTTTTGAAAATGGAAGTAATGTCTTTTGCTGCCTCTTTCCCCGTGTTCACTCCACCATGGAATTTGTGTACCTTATTATAATTAATTCTACATGATGGGAAAAATATTTTCTTTTAAAAGAAGTTGCCAAAATGATAGAAATAAAAACACATTGATTTAAAGTAGAATAATTTAAAATTGTGTCTTCAGCTTAATCAGGGAATGAAAAGAGTTATTTTGAATATTTCTTATGACTCCTCCTGACCCTTGAGTCTTTATCTGTGGGTCCTTTTGGGTGTGTTGTTTGTTTATGTATAAGGAGTGCTTGAAGAAGGAGAGGTGAGGAGAAATGAAAACTAATCTCTATTCAATTGCTCACCAAATAACTATGCAGCCCATATTTCCATGGGCCACCCTTGTCTGGATCTAAAATTGAGGAATATGGAGATGTGTTAGTCTCCTAGGGAGGCTATGACAAATTGCTACAAATTTGGTGGCTTAAAACAATAGAAATTGATTCTCTCACAGTCTGGAGGCCAAAAGTCTGAAATCATGGTGTTGGCAGGGTTGGTTCCTTCTGGAGGTTCTGAGGGAGAGTCGTTCCTTGCCTCTCTTCCAGCTTCTGGTGGCTCCTGGCAACCCTTGGCATTCCTCGGCTTGTAGCTGCATCACTCCAATCTCTTTCTCCATCTTCACATGGCTTTCTTCTCCTGTGTCTCTGTGTGTGTCTAAAGCGCGCTCTCCTGTCTCTTATAAAGATACCAGTTTTCGGATTTAGGGCCCATCCTAAATCCAGGATGATTTCGTCTTAGAACTTTAACTAATTACATCTGCAAAGACCCTGTTTCCAAATACAGTCACATTCTGAGGTTCTGAGTGTACATGAATTGAGGGGGGACACTATACAACCCACTACAGGTTATAACAACAATTCTTAAAATATGGCTCAGCACAGACTAACAAATTTGCAAAAACTCCAATTCAACCACCTTTCCCAAATCCTGCTAGTCCAGTTTAATGAAGCCTCACCAGAATGCATCCAAAACACCCTGGAATGTCCCAGACAGACACACTCGCTCCATCCCACAGACGTCTCCCACGTGAATGACGTGGCGTCCTATTTATCCTGCTACCTGTAGTTCCATCGAGGCTGCTCCCCTGCTCTGCTCTGATGGATGCCTTGGTGAAGAGGGTAAGAGGAGCTTTTCCGTCCTCATGTTTATCAGAACTTTAAAAATTTCCACAAACAGTGAGCTTTGTGTACTTGCACTTTAGGTTAATTAGAGCTGACCCAAACCTGACTGAAATTCAAACATTCTGGGTCAAAAGTTCTCTTGAGTCAACTACTCAGAATTATTCCTCCAACTGACCTCGTCCAGCGTGTCCCCCACTTTCCATTTCCCCCAACTTTCCTACGTTTCTTCCCTTTCCAGTCCATGTGCTTCTAAGACTAAGGAGTGAACCCAGTAACCTGATTTCTCAAGGTGGGGCTGCAGGGAAGGAGCCCAAAGCCTAAGTGTCCCCTCATCATTTTTTTATCTCCCTCAGGTTCATTTGGCATCTACATAAAGAGATTTTGTTTGTTCTATGCTCTCTGCCCTCTGGAAAGGCCTGGGTAACTACGTAGATTTAGGCTGAGACCTTCCATTAAAAAACAGAAACATCACTGTAGACAGATTTCCTAGTTCTCTTCTCTCTGCAACAGAGAATATACAAGAATATATCCCATTTGTTTATATTTAGGGAGCATTTAGTTACAAGGTGGTGTAAATAAGGTTGGTATGAGAGACCTACCAGCTGGCTATTTTAGGCTGAGTTCTATTGGGTGTTAGTGTATCAGTGAGGTCTCCGTGGGTCCAGGATTTCATCTTCAGTGTTCAGAAGGAAAATATACCCGCAAAGAGTACGGGAACATGTACCATCATGCCATGGTCCTACGCTAAAGAAGACACTATGTTCCTTACATTTTTAAGTTCTGCAATTGGATTTTTTCCTATTCTTGTTTTTCTTTTTTTTTAAATTTATTTTGTTGAAGTATAATTGATTTACAATGTTGTGTTAGTTTCTGCTCTACAGCAAGCTGATTCGATTATACATATATACATGCATATATTCTTTTTCATATTCTTTTCCATTATGGTTTTTTACAGGATGTGATATTACTTACATGTGGAATCTAAAATATGTGATTTTATATATGAACTTATCCACGAAAGTGGATGAACTTATCCACGAAACAGACAGACTCACAGATACAGAGAACAGACTTGTTGTCGCCAAGGAAATGGGGGTGGGGGAGGGGTGGACTGGGAGTTTGGGGTTAGCAGATGCGAACAATTATATATAGAATGAATAGACAACAAGGTCCTACTGAATAGCACAGGGAACTATATTCAATATCCTGCAATTGGATTTTTAATTCTCTCTGCTGAGCTTTTTCACATTAATCAAATTGCAGAACATTGATAAGCCAAAATTCCAATTTATTAATTTACACTGAAAAATGTTACTGCCAGGTGGGTTGCAATGCTCACTTTGGCTAGTTAGAGTAGTACCTTCTCAATAGAAATGTGTCCTTGAGAGATAAAATCAAAATTAGAGGATATCTTGGATTATTGAATGAGAGTAAAAGAAATGAATGACCTTAAGACATATAGCAACTTCTCTACCTTGGGGTTACAGGCGCCACGCATCAAAACTTCTCAGTCGCTCCAGAGTATGTGCAAGTAATAATGGAATGTATGCCTTATCCGGCTCTCAAGTTTCAGTGTTCTTTATTATTGTGCAAAAGTTTCTGTGACTAAAAATGCACTCAGTGTCAGAATTTTCAGCATTATTACATCCATATCTCCCCCTTTGATCTTCAGAACGTTTTTAGTTTCGGGTTTCCCGGATGGGAATTCAGGAAGGTCGCATTGTTATCTTACCTGTGACTCTCTCATATGACTCATCTTAACGTGACTTTACATTTTTGGAAAAATATCCTTTCCAAAAGGCTACACTCATTCCTTTGTGTGAACTGTTGTTATTTTAGTCAGACTGAAGGGCGCACCCTTTTTTGGAATCTGCAGTCCTTTGTATTTGCCACGCAAGGTCTCAAGGGCACATGTGGACAAAGTGGTCTCCAATGTACTTAATTCCTAGAAAGAACATGGCCAGTGGGATGTGCAAAGAACTAAGCTTCAGGATATCTGGGTTCTGGTCTCAGCTCTGCCTCGAAGTGCCTGAGGCATAGGAAACTCACGCCTGTTTCCTGTATTTAGACATAGAACTGGGGTAGCTCATTTTCCAGTCCCTCTGACTAGCACACAATAGGTACCCGTGCTGGTTAATCAACCAATCATCTCTAATAGCTCTTTTAACTCTAAAAATTTTACCAAACCTTGGTGAATTAAAATCCAGATTGGTGAATGACTTTTTACAAATTTGTTTTTTCTCTAATAGATTTTCATTTATTCATTGAGTGAACGTTCATTGCAGGCAAGATCCCTGACCATGGAGAGCTTATTGAAATTAATGATTTCAAGCTTTTTTCCTCATATTCTACATCCTTCTTTCCCACACTCAATACTCGATATCCACACATGATCTTCCGTTTTTTTCGAATAATCTGATCATCTCTCTTTCCAACCAACTCCCTCTCTCCTCCGTGTTTCCCTTTCCCATGATCTCCCCAAGATTTATTTTTCTCAGGGACTCACTTGCTTTGAACTCGTTTTCCTCAAGAAGTCTGCCGACGGCTTTGTAATCCAAGTTCAGAAGTTTAGGAAAAGCAGATTCTAACCAAAAAACAGGAGTCTGAGTGAAGGATTCCAGTGACCTCGCACTTACCTAATCCCGGAACGTGAATTGCTCACATCTGCAACACTGGAAGGTCACGCAGGCTTCTTCATCCTCGTGGAAGATTGCTCCAAGAGCTCAGCACCTCCCAGGTCGCCTCCATCTTACACCCCCCTTGAAAATCCCCTACAGGGTGGCTGGGAAGGAATCCAGCCCAACATCCTGCGGCCACACATGTGTCTTCACTCATACTCCGGCCCCCGCAGGTCGCCAGCCTCCCAAGGACCTCCCAGACCACCCACAGGGCCCTCCCCTGGAGTCCTGAACGTCTCCTCCTCGCTCTCTCATCTCAGCCATGCCTGAACCTGCAAGGTCTGCGTCGGGGCTCTACTTAATTTCTGCCAATGTCATTATGAAGATTTTAAAGAGAAACACGATTTGAAATGTCATAACACTTCATATTTGAATAAGAGCAAGCCAACAAAGTGCAGCAGAAGCAGCAGCAACTCACACAGCAATGAATACAAGAATGAGCCACGAGGCCCTACTGTACTGCACAGGGAAATATACTCGAGATTCTGTAACAACCTATAAGGGAGAAGAATCTGAAAAGGAAGAGATATGTGTATGTATGTGTAAGTAATTCACGGTGCTGTACACCTGAAACGAGCATAACATTGTAAATCAACTGTACTTCAGTAAAAATGTAAAAATTTAAAAAAAGAATGAAGAGGGGCGAGGCACAGGAAACGAAAAGGGGGCTGTCCCCAGGGCAGGGAAGGGGGTTGATTGTGAGTTTACTTGGTGAGTGCCCTCAGAGACAGCAGAATGTCTACAGACTCAGTAGGCATCTTCCCTCGTGGCAATAAACCAAGACCCAAGACAACCGGAATCCCAGATCCCCTGTTTAATGGTTTTCTCTGATCCAAAGAATTGGCCTATTCCAGCATGTTGACCTTCTCGGTCCAGTATTTTAGGGCATGGTTAATGACAAGTCTGGGGTAAAGTTCAGGATTTTGTAATGGAGCCACAGGAAGCCTAAGGGATCAGGCAGAATATGGCCGTAATTTGACCATCTCCAGCAACCCCTCGGAGCGCCTCGTTTGCTCTGTACTGGTATTTGTGTCCACCTTGTTGTGGGCTGCTGTTCTACATCGGTGGCGGGGCCGGGGGGGACGCGATCAACTTCCATGCCCTCCCCGACCAGAGTAAAATCAGGGCTACAGGAAACATGTTTTTAAAAATTCAACAATTGTTTCTCTAAGTAATCAGCTCCTGAGCAGTAGAATAATGTGATTTTACAGATGCCTTCAGCCCTGCTCTGGGGCACTTGGCTATAGAATCAGGTAAACCAATGTTTGATTGGATGAGCTCTGCAAGTTCTCTGCAAGTTCTGCAAGTTTTTTTATGACAAGAAATCTGTCATAAAAAGACAATTGGGGGAAAGAGGGTACATGTATAAGAGTTTTATTACAGCATTTTATATATTTGCAGATTTTGATGGGTAAACCAAATATCAGTTGATCCATAAATTGTCATGTATACATATCACAGGACACTAGGCAATCATTAAAAGTGTATACCTTTATTCACTGATAAAGAAATCCCCTGTGATTCACTGTTAAATGCACAAAGAAAGTCAAAAAACAACATGTATGATGCCATTTATGATAAGTTTGTACTAACACACCCACCCCACACAGATACAGAAAGATATTAACCCAAATATTGAACACTCCCTGAGGTATCCCCAAAGTGGAATTTCAGATATTTCAAATGTTTTTATTTCTATTTTTCTGTATTCTTTGAATTTTCTACGGTAAAATAAATAGTTTTTTAGGATTGGGGGAAAAAAACTTAATTAGCTATCTGTATTTTGAGGATAAGAAAAGGGAAGTATATGGGCTTTAGAATCAGACTGAGGTGATTTCAAATTCCTGACTCTCACTTACTTGCTATATGACCCTGGGCAAGTCATTTTACTACAATGAGCCTCATGTGCTTCACTTATATCACTTCACTTCACTTATATGTTAGTTATTCCCTACCTACCACGAGGGTTGCTTCGGGATAGTATGAGAGAGAGTGGCAAAATGTTTTGAAATATTACCCAATGTATCTTTCTTTTAACTCTTTTTCAATGCTAGAGCCCTTCCGTCACTCAAACTAGATGAGGAAAGCAGAGACTCAGGAAAAAGAGGACATAAAAGAAAATAGTGAGAAAAATATGTTGGAATCAGTAGTCACATTTTTGTCTTTAAATTCTAAAATTATTGAAATTTTTAGAAGAGACAAAAGCCTTGAAAAGCAAAGTGCCATTTAAACAATTCCTTTCATGCTTTTTTAATGTTCTCATATTGCAAGTACTACTCTTGAAATGAAATATCTTTAATTTTAAAAGAAAATAGTGGAATCTCGAACTTCCAGACAAATCTCCAAATAAAACAAGTTCAGTTACTTGTCACGGGACACAACACTTCATTCATTCATTCAGCAAATTATTCTTTTCCAGGCGTTCTTCTAGGCACTGGGAATGTAGTTGTGAATAAATCAAACAAAAATTCTGAATTTTTAAAATTTACTTTGTACAATAGGCAATATACTCTTATGATACATACACACATAAAGGGGAAGGTGTAGAGCGGAGAGGATGGGAAGAAACTGGAACTGATGTATTGCTGATGGCTGATTCTAAATGGATTCAACTCCTGTGGAAGACAATTTAATATTATGCTGCAAGGTTGAATGTCTGGTACTCTATGACACAGCAATCCCGCTCCCAGGTATATGCCCAAGAGAGATAACTAGCACACATGTATCAGGAGACTTATACAAGTTTGTCTGCAGCAAAGATGTTTACAAGAGCAAAAGACGGAAAACGATCCAAATGTTCACAAACAGAAGAATGGATTAGTAAAATGACGTATTTTCAGACAATGATGAAAACGGATAAACCACAACTTACTTTTGAAAGGTAATCGTGGCAGAGGATATTTTTCAAAAATGGCCACAATATTAGTTCTGGCTCCAAATGTTCTTCCAGAACCTTCTCCACCCTCCCCTCCACCTCCCATTAAGAGGTGGAGTCTGTGTTTTCTCCCTTTGAATTTGGGTGGGTCTTCGTGACTGCCTCGACTCATACAAGACAGAAACTATGTGACTTTTGAGGGCTGGTCATAAAAAGGCAATGTAGCTTCCTCCTGGCCTTTGGAGCCCTAAGCTGCTCTGTAAAGAGTCTGATGACCCTACAGCCACCAAGCTGGAGAGACCCCACGGAAAGAATACATATAGAAGGAGATGGAGGTAGCCCAAGAAGCTGGGCTTGTGTTACCAGCCCAGGCAGCAGGAATGTGAGTGCAGTTGTCTCAGAGATGACTCTGGCTCTAGAAATCATTTGACTCCAAACACATAAGAGACCCTGAGCCAGAAACATGCTTCTCTCAAACTCCTGAATCCAGAGCCAGCATGAGATGTCTGCTTATGTCCATCAACTACAAATGACGTTTGTTGTTTTAAGCCACTGAGTTTTGGAGTGACGCATAAGCATAGATGACCAGAACGATGACAATGGGTGAAAACAAATAAAAAGTCCCAGAAAAGTTCTTACTGTATAATAGCATTTTCTTAGTGCTCAAAAATAAGTCAAACAAAACAATAAAACTACTTTTTAAATAATTGAAAAAATAAATGCAATATTTTTTAGATTTTGATATTTCTGATTTCATTGCAGTAGAATCAGAGAATATTTGTATTATTTCTACTTTTCAAAATTCATTAAGGTTTTCTGTGTAGCATAATAGGTGATCAATTTTTGTGAATGCACACTTGAACGTGTATTTGCTATTTTCAAGATACAACATTTGATATATACATCTGTAGGTATAAATCAGATCTACCCTACTAATTATACTGTTTAAGTCTTTTAGTCACTTAATTTGGATCTGTGAGAAAGGTGAATTAAGGACTTGTAGTGCTAGTATGTTTCTGCCTCGTCTGTAATTTTTAAAATTTCTGCTTTATTGCTATTCTGCTTTTGTTTTGGGTGGATCACAAATATCCATACCTGTACCTCCCGTGTGAATTATAAAACTTCTTAGTTTTATTTAAGTATGTTTCTGCCTCGTCTGTAATTTTTAAAATTTCTGCTTTATTGCTATTCTGCTTTTGTTTTGGGTGGATCACAAATATCCATACCTGTACCTCCCGTGTGAATTATAAAACTTCTTAGTTGTTTTATTTAATGCTTATGGGCCTGAAACCCCATAACTGATACTAAGATCATGACTCTTGCTTTCTTTAATTTTTGTTTATTGAAAGGTTGCCCAGCTTTTTATTTACAACCCTTTTAAATCAGAATGTTTTAGGTATGGCTCACTCGTAGCATAGCTTTGGGTTTTCTTTGAGATCGGTCTGAAATCCTTCTTCTTTCGTAGAGAGTGAAACCTATTTATATCTATTAATGAGAGATATCCTAGTTCTGTCACTTATTCAGTCAGTTAATATTTTTTGAGTTCTTCTACTCCAGGTATATATAATAGGAGCTGGAAATACAGAAGTGATAGATGATAGATAGATAGATAGATAGATAGAGGCACCATTCTAGGCATCAGAAATGTGAGTGAAGGAGGATTATCTAACTATCTATCTACCATCTTTCTATCTACAATCACTTCTGTATTTCCATTTCCATGTAGCTTGCAATCTAAGGGGAGGAGAGAGACAACATAATATCATGTTTTCAGTTTTACAGGCTACTTGTTTAAACCTTTAACTCTATGGCCTATATTCTTTTTTTTTTTTTTTTTTTTTTTTTTTTTTTGCGGTACGCGGTACTCTCACTGTTGTGGCCTCTCCCGTTGCGGGGCGCAGGCTCCGGACGCGCAGGCTCAGCGGCCATGGCTCACGGGCCCAGCTGCTCCGCGGCACGTGGGATCCTCCCGGACCGGGGCACGAACCCACGTCCCCTGCATCGGCAGGCGGATTCTCAACCACTGCGCCACCAGGGAAGCCCTATGGTCTATATTCTTCATGTCTATGTGTTTGTGTAGTTCTTCTATTATTTAGAAATGTTGTATTCTTACACTAGCGGAACCTTTATAATTATAACGGTATAATATCCTTAGTTTTTCATTTCTTTAGACAGTCCCTATTAACTTTCTATTCTGAGCAATGATAAAATTAGCATGTTTCCTGTTTCCTCTCTCCTCTCCCTGTCTCTATTACCTTTTTAAATGTTTAATAGTATGGTTACATGTGCTTATATTTCTATCACTTGATCTGTCAACTTGAGATGACATCTCCTCACTCTCAACTATTACAGACGAAGCAATCAGCAAACTGACGCTAACGCCCATTTTCCCTTTTCCTCTCCAAGTTTTTATTAGTTAAATACTTTTTAAACTGTTAGGGCGTATAACCCATATGTCTGTTCTATCACCACGTTCCATCACATTTGGTTTAATCTTTGCCTGTAGCTAAACCAATTCAATGCTCCCTGCCATTGCATCAGCCAAAGTTTCCAAAGTAATCTCCAGGAATTTCATCGAGAAGAGTTAATTAGAACAATATTCCCTGTGAGCCTCATGTTCAAAACAGCCTGGACAGACTTTAGTCTTTATATTCGAAGGATAGTTTGGCTGGATATTTAATCTTTCACTTACACTTCCCTCTGGGAATATTGTAGAAGTATTCAACATATCGACAGTTTGATGCCTGTTCTTTATCTGCTGGGAAGATTTGCTGTTCTGTTACATATTTTTCTTTCTTAGAATATCTTTTCATGATGCTGTAGCACTGGAGCTTTTTGCTGGAGGTCATGGAGTCTGGAAGGCTACCCTGGAGGATCTTCCCAGCAGGAACATTTCTTCCCCTGTTCTAGCACAGAGGGAAGCTAATTTCTGCAGTTATGGCTCATCTGTGTGACTGTTTAACTCTACCTTTTCTGTTTATCTGAACCAAAAGGATCTAAAAGACCTCTACTACAGCCCTGCTCACCCCAGTTCCTGACCCCTTCTTCTAAATAAATGAAGTAGTATTTGCACTTTAGGAGAGCCCCTTATCTTCAGGAGGTGGCTCAATCCGAGCTCTGGAATTTTCTGGGCTTCTTGTCTCCACCTCCTCGTATGACTTTTGGTCATTCTTACATGATTTTGAAGTCAGCAGATTTTAGTGGGTTATATGTGTAATTTCATGAAAAATTAAGTTTGCAAGGTCCACTTTTAATGCCTTAGGCTTTTGCCTTTTTCCTAGGAGAAGGGGCAAAAAGCTGACTTATGCAACCCTTTTTTGTGTCAAATATTTCAAAGCACTTTTGGCTTGGCAGAATTGGACTTAATGAGAAAGAACTGGATTTGTGGGTTCCAAAGATCCAGAGCTTGGCTCACTCAGAGCATAGGTTTTATACCATAAACTATACTGTAGAAAACCCATATGATGATTACAGAGCAGGTTCCCTCATCCCAAATGTGATAAGAGAAAAATCAGAGGGCTGGAATGAATTAATTTGGAGGAAACATGACTAGATCATGCAGAAGCCTCTAAGAAGTGCCCAGGACTCTGTCCCAATTTAAAATCTGAATTATGAATAGAGATAGCAGCATAAACTCTATATTTGCAGGAGATTCTCAGAGCAGAAGCTTAGCTTCCCAAGATATAACTTGGGAAGGTGTGTTCTGGAGAAAGTCTCCAACATAGCACCTGAAGAATGGGAAAGAGGGGCTAAGGAGTTTGTCTCTGCAAAAAGTTCCCATTGGCACAGAAGTGGCACAACCAAGAAAGAAGCAAGAATGCATAGACTCTGAGACTAGAGGCCGTGGAGGAACCACAGGTACCAGTAACAGATGCCACGGCACTACAACAGAGATCATTCAGGTGAGCTACATCTCCTTGGAGGCCAGCGAGTTCAGAAGACATCACTTGGACTGAGCACCTCTCCCCAATGCCAGAATGATGCAAAAGCAACAGCGTTCCTCCCAATGTCGATTATCCCAGAAAAGAAGGAAGGACAGGAAGGGAATATTCAAGTGACTGAATATTTAACTTGATTCGGCCACACAAAAGTTGTAAATGACTGAGTCACCTTGAATTGCTCAGATTATCTTTCTACGACCTTTAAAAGGGGAGCTTTAGAACTGAATTAAGTTCACTTCTAGAAAAATAAATACTATTAGAGATTTGCACCCATAGGTTAGTGAGTGTAAAACTTTAAATCTGCTACATTTGGGGGCTTGCCTGAAATTCCAAGGAACATTCATGTAAGGCATACTTGCACCATGAACCTTAGATAAGAACTGGAGCAAGTCAGGACCATGACGCTGTGAGAGAACTGTATGCAGAAAGCCAAAGTTTGGAGCCCCAAACTGTGATATTAACTGTGACTCGGAAACGCCAAAAGAATAAATCTCCTACTCACAGAAGGAAGGCTGATTCTAGGAATACCAGTTCAGGCCATAAATGTGGTGATGGCGTATATTTGAAGAGTTTGACTTTGGAAGAAGAAACAAGCTGTGAGGAGAACTCATAGCTGGTGATGTAGAAACTCAATAAACTAGGGAGGGGGTCCTTGAGACCTGGAGAGTGGAGACACCATGATATTGCAAGAGCCAAGGATGGATTAGTCAGTGTCTATCATCCGTTTAACCAGATTGCCTGGACACAGTGATGGGAGAGTCACTACTCCCGGGAACCAGTGGGTATCCCAGGAGATTTAGACTGGTGGGTCCTATACATCATTACGTATAACCCTAAGCAAAGATACCTTAGTTATCCCAGCATCATGATAGCACCTTTTGTAGTACAGACTACCTCGAAGGGGAAAGTGAGCAAAGAGAAATTCTTGGGAAAGCAGTGACGATCTTCCAGTGGAAACAAGTGACAACTTCACCCATGATCCACGTGTAACTCCATAATCTCAGAGACTCTGGTGCGTAGATTATGGGTAAACAAAACTTGAACAGGGACTTAGCTATGATACTCTTAGCAAAATATTTCCCTTCATAGGAATGCAAATACTTATTAAGGGGATAAAAGAAAGAAGATAATATTTTTGAAAATTTAATTAATACAATTTATGTTTGCAGTCATTCTTTTTTTTTTGGATGTTTGTATTTTATTTACATTTCTAGGACTGTTTAAAATACAGAAAAACACAAAGGATTAAACAATAAATACCTATATTCCTATCATCCAGAATTAAAACTTTAAAAAAATTTTTTTAAATTTAATTTTATTTATTTTTTGTACAGCAGGTTCTTATTAGTTATCTATTTTATACATATTAGTGTATATATATCAATCCCAATCTCCCAATTCATCCCACTGTAGTCATTCTTAAGTTCTCAATAGTCTCAAGACTTTATTTACTGAATAAATAGTATTCATTGCTTTAGGAGGGGACCAGATCCAATTTAGAACAAAAATGTCACCATTCCATTTGCTGGTAGAAACTTAAAAAAATCCCAAGTAGGCAAGCAAGAGGGTAAATTCAAGAGGGTCAGTGATGTCTAGAAACCCAAGATGGGAGGCAATAGGTTCAGGGGTGAATCCTAGAAGAGCAATAGCTTAGCTTCGCCAGGTAAAGCCCACACACTGAAAATTTTCTAGAGGTTTAAATCCAACATCAAACCCAATGCTGTTAACTAACAGTGGTTGAATAAGATCTCTGAGTTCTTGGGCCTTTGAAGTCCCTGACCTGAGTGTGGTGTGGAGAAGGCCATTGGCAGCTTGCGTTGAGAGAACAGGTGGACCAAAGGACACCTCATGTTTGGAACAAGGAAGATGAAGAAAGCATGGTTTGACAACTGGGGGCCACTGGAGGAATATGGATCAACAGTGGATATACAGATACCTAAGTCCAGGCAGGACCAGCTATAGCTTGCTGGACCAAACGAGCACAGAGGATAACACCTGGATCAGATGACTCATCCCTAGGCCAGGACAACATCTTTACCAGTGTCTCCCTCGACCTCTTTCTGACCCAGGTCTTAGTTCACCCTCTGTCTTGAAACAGAATGAGGGAGAATCACGGGTTGACTGATCTGAAGCTTTAAACTGACCACATTGAATTCAGGAGATGACTGAGTAAATTTGAATTGGCAATACGAAAATTTCCACCATCAGAGAGACCAGGAATTCTCAAGTTTAAGTAGTTTCAGTTATGGAGGAAAGAAAATCGTTTTCATATTTAACACCCAGATTTTGTGACTATGTGAAAATTAAACCCAAGGTATGTGTTAAGAGTGACAGGTATGTAGCAAACATTTAATAAATGATAGCTGCTAATAGTTATATTATTACATCTTTCCATTGTTATCTGAAATTTATGCTTTGGTCCTATCAACTTTTAGGTCTTAAGAGACCTCCATAAAAGCAAACATCTTTAAAATGTCCTGTTAGTTTATCAGGCGGCACAAAAGTACTGGCAAATAAAATCTTTGGCTCTTAGGGTGGAAATACAATTATGGGAACAGGGTGGAGTAAAAGGCAGAAGGTAAAGACGAACGTCTGAGAGGGGAGCATTCTAGAAATTTTGCCTGGCTAGGAAAACAATCTCATCTGGCCCCCAAGTCACACATGAATTATCTGTACCAGGATGACATTTAAATAATTAATAATGAGAAACTTAGCTTAATATTCTTGCCAACCAGCTGTATTGAGAAATCAAAATTTTTTTAATGGCTGGCTAAATCTGGGATCAGAGTAAATGTGTTCGGTGGTCTTGGAGGCTATTTGCAACACATTGTAGGAGCCCAGTGGCCTGCTTTTCTCTCCATTAAAGGACTGTACCACGGCATCTATTTATATTCCAAAGTCAAGCCACCCGCTTTCTTGGAAAATGCTGCCAAAAATGAAACACTGCCATTATGAATTGCCTCTTCTCATGCTTTAAGAGTGCCACCGCTTTCACTTTGTATTTGTTCACCTCATCTTTTTCTTTTCAACATGTATTTTTAAAACACTGCAAATTAATGACAGATTTTTAAATTCCTAATATTTTTGGTTGGTTACATTGATCAGCATATATAAAGAGCTATCTTTATTCTTCATGTTGTAACTCCAAGTCACACTGGTGGTAGGTTGCTTCTGTCAAGTCAAGTTCCTGAATCATGTATTTATAAGTTTCAATCATTTCCTGGTCAGAATTTCTTACTGTTCCTTTGACTTTCTCCTAGGTTTAGGGATTCTCCTTAGTTTGGGGTTTGTAGAGTTTTGCCTATTGACTATAAATGCCTAATCACATTGTACCTAGTTAGAATTCCAACTTTAAACGTAAATTATGATATGAAAATACCCCCCAAATGCCATTTTTTCCTGCTCTCAAGACTTATTTTTCAGAACTATTAATCTTCAGTCTTCAGTCTTCTCTCAGACCCTAAAGCCATTTCTCTATCCACACTTGTAATTGCCTAAACAAGTTTATATTCATAGAACTAACTGTGAAAAAAAAAAAGCAACACCTCACCACCTATTATAAATCCTAAAATTAGTTGTCAGGGATGGAGCACTACTATTTTCTTATGTTACAACTGATGAATAATGATAACAGAAATTTTGTCTTTTAATTCATGGAAACAAATCTCTCTTATTTAAGATACGAATGCTCTGTGTATGAGTGTTCATGGATGGTGATATCTGGGTGGCAGGAATTCCTTCAACATGTATTAGAGAGGTATTCATTAGTTCGTTCAATAATGAATTCAGTAGATATTTATTAAGTGCCAACTATATTCCAGGCACTCTTCTAGGTAATGTGAATACATTAGTGAACAAAATAGACACAGATATCTGTCCTTCCTGAGATTACAACCTAGTGGGGAGGAGAGAAAAAATAACAAATAAATGAATTAATGTTTACCATTGATGTTGATATACGGAGAGAAATAAAGCAGGGCAGGGAGGTGGGACAGGGTGGGGAAGAAGTGCTGTTTTTCAAAAGGTGGTCTAGGGGGGCTTCCCTGGTGGCGCAGTGGTTGAGAGTCCGCCTGCCGATGCAGGGGACGCGGGTTCGTGCCCCGGTCCGGGAAGATCCCACGTGCCGCGGAGCTGCTGGGCCCGTGAGCCGTGGCCGCTGAGCCTGCACATCCGGAGCCTGTGCTCCGCAACGGGAGAGGCCACGACAGTGAGAGGCCTGCAAAAAGGTGGTCTAGGAAGCCCTCCGTGACTGGGTGAGCAGACACCAGAGGTGAGAATGCTCACCAGGTAGAGATCTCAGGGCAGAGCATACCAGGCAGAGAGGGTAGCAAGTTCATGGTCCTGGTGCAGGGAGGCCTGGTGTGTTCAGGAGCAACCAGGAGGCCAGAGTGGGTGGAAAAGTGTGAAGGAGAAAAGTGGGAGATGGGTTTTGGAGAGGCAGCAGGTAGCCCTGACATAACCACTTTGGAAGCCTGTGTGAGGACTTTGCTTATAAAGAGTGAGAGGGGACACCACTGTGAGGGCATTGAGCCAAGGAGTGATAAGATCTGACTTATGTTTTAAGAGGGAGGTGTCCGTAAAGAGGGGAGGATGGAAGCAGAAAGTGCATTTAAGAGGCTTTCGCAGTAACCTGGGTGAAGGGTGAAGGGTAGTAACAAAGAGGTGGTGGGATAGAACTTGAAAGAAGAATCAATAGGACTTGCTGGCTGATCATCCATGAACTCTAAGAGAATGAGTCAAGAATGTTATTAAGTTTTGTACCCTAACAACTGGGGAATAGAAGTAATTGCTATCTACTGGGATGAAGAAGATGACTAGGAATGGTTAGGGTTAGGGTGGGGACAGGTAAGATCTGGAGTTCCGTTTTAGATAAGTTAATTTTAGGTATCCATCCTACACATGAGTGTAGCTGTAGAATAGAGAGTAGACTATATAAATCTGGAGCGAAGGGCACCCTGAGATATACATTTGAGAATGGTCAGCATAGAGATGCCATTTAAAGCCATCAAGACTGGATGAGATCACCAAGGGAGTGGGCACAGACAGTTGAGAGATCGAACAGCGAAATGTGGGCACTCCAACACGAGGAAACTCAGGAAAACAGAAAAAGAACGAGATAATGTGGTGTTCTGGGAAGCAAGGGAGGAAAATGCTTCAAGGAGGAGAGGGTGTTTTACTATCTCTTTCACTTTTGGTTAGTGTTCAACTTCATCTTCTTGACCTCTCTGTGCCACGTGCTGCTGATAGTTCAAGAGGATGCAGACTGAGCATTTACTACCAGATTGAAACACCAGATTTAATTTTTGTTGACCTTAAATGCAGTTTTGGTAGAGCGGGGGGGATCAAAGCCTTAATGGAATTGTTTCCAAGAGAGGATGGGAGAGGAGAGATTGAGTACAGAAAAAAATAGAGCACTTCTTGGTGGGCTTTTGTTATAACAAAGAGTAGAGAAAGGGGGTTGGAGCTGGAGGAGACTGCGGTGGTCAGGAGAATGGTTTTAAAATTCATTTCGAAGACTTGGTAAATTACAGGATGTTGTGTGCTAAAGAAATTGATTCAGCGGAGAAGGAAAAACTGGTGATGCAGAAGTGAAACAATTACGGAGCAATATACATGAGTGGGTGAGAAGAGAAGGAATTTCATGCTAAAGGGGGAGGAACTGGCTTTAGATATGAGCACCATGGTTTATCCATGGTACCAGGAGGGAAGGTGGAGCTGTAAGAAGATGGGTAGCTGGAGTGTGTAAGCCTACATATGGAAAATTCATTCCTGAGGGCGCTTTAGATATGAGCACCATGGTTTATCCATGGTACCAGGAGGGAAGGTGGAGCTGGAGGTAGCTGGAGTGTGTAAGCCTACATATGGAAAATTCATTCCTGAGGGCTTCTGTTTTCTCAGGGAGGTAAGAAGCAAGACTAGCAGTGGAGAGTGAGGATGGAAGAAGAGTATTGAAAGAGGTGAGACAGGAAGTGTAAACAGTCAACGGGCCGGGAAATGTCCGAGGATTGTTGGGCAGGACTTACACCCCAGAGGAGCATTTTTTTTCTTTTTTTTTTGCGGTCCACGGGCCTGTCACTGTGGTGGCCTCTCCCGTTGCGCAGCACAGGCTCCGGACGCGCAGGCTCAGCGGCCACGGCTCACGGGCCCAGCCGCTCCGCGGCATGTGGGATCCTCCCGGACCGGGGCACGAACCCGTGTCCCCCGCATCGGCAGGCGGACTCTCAACCACTGCGCCACCAGGGAAGCCCCAGAGGAGCATTTTGGAACTCAGGTTGCTTGGGAAAATATTCCCAGAGTATTAAAAACATGTTTGAAAACCAGGTGATTAAATATTTTGGAGAACTGCTGTATGCTCTGTCGGCCCTGTCTTCCAAAGTCACAATGTCAGTTACGAGGTGAACAGCAACTACAGCATCCTCTTCAAAGAAAGATGTTTAACACTGTATCATCAAAATTTTCCCAAATGTTTGAGAGCACAGAACTCTTTGTGTCCCATTACCTATTAGCATCCTTCAGAACAGTGTGCCATGGACTCCAGTTTGGAAAAATCACTGCCATAACTACAGCATCACCGAAGGTGTTCATTAATTCCCTGAGAGAGGCTCTTGCAGTCACTGCTATGCCACCTATAAGGGGCAACATCTGAACCAGATGCAAAACGTAAGAGACTCCAGGTAAACAATTAGGGAAGAGCTCATTAACTTTTTCTGAAGTTCCTCATTCATGCACCCTAATGGGGTATAGAAAGCCTTCAAGGACAATTCAGTCTAACGGGAAGGACAATGTGCTGGGATCCAGGAACTCAAAGCTGAAGTGCATAGACTGGGCGATTTCGGCAAGTATCCAGCACTCAAGTATCTAAAGGTTGACTAGCAAGTTTCCTCCACCAGTTGTGAGTACAGAATACACAGTGATTAAGAAGACTCATCTGCCATCCGTCAAACCAGGGACAAATCTTATTTCCATCTCCTACTAGCTGTGTCACCTTGGAAACAAGTTAATATCCGTGGATCTCAGTTTTCTTCTTTGCAAAACAGAGAAGAGGATATCACCTACCTCACTGGCTATTATGAGGATTAAATGAGAAAAAAACACCTCACTTAGCACATTGAACTTTTACCTGTATATTGTAACAAGCAATAACTGATAGGAAGCACTTTTCTAAATTAAAAGTCTTGTGAAATTGTAAGGCAGCGTTAGTTCTGTATTAACAGTGTGGCAAAAGAAATTAAATTAAGAATGCTTTTAAAAGAAAACATGTAAGTGGCTGATTTGGTTCTGATAAGTATGAAGTCAACACTGCTCCTTCCTAATCTGTTTCCTCTTCAGTATTTTGACAAAAGTCTACATAGAGGTTTATTGAACTTGTACTGCATTATTGCAGAAAGGAATGGGTTTTCTGTTGGGGATAGTAATGGTAGTAAAATAATGTTATTTTAGATTTGTGGTCTAGCATTTCCTTTACAAGCAGGTATTGTTCCTAATGGGAAGATAAAGATTACGAAGTGTTAACTGACTTAGTGAAGGTCAACAAAAAGTCACAATCGGTCCACTCATAGAGCGGCAGGAAAGTCTGTATATCTGACATATTTATAACTCTATGGTTAAGACGTTTGTTTAATGTTCTCTTTTATTCAAAGGTCTCTGACCGTTTAAACCTTTCCCCCCTTTAACTTAGATGTGCTTTGTTAGTTATTAGCGTCCTTTAAGTACCTGCTTCATGCTCACTTTAAGATCTGGACCTACCAATTTTCAAAGACTTCTACTTTGACAAAATTCCAAGATAATTACAGCAATTTAAAAAAAACATGTTCTAGTGAAAAATAAAACCTTCCTTTAGATTTGAAATTTCAAAGAATTAAGTTTCCTTGCTTCTTGTAAGAAGATAATTCTTAGACTTTGTGATACTAAGACTAAAACATACACTATATTTTGCATATAGGTTTAAAATGTGTTTGAGTATGTTTGCGTTAACCATGGAACCTGATCCAAAACCAGGCTCAGAAGTAGGAGCTAAAACCCTGAAATTTAGGTTTTATTGTCAAATCCATGGAGGATTGCATATCTCCTTTCTAACTGATACTTCTAGATAAAATGGCAAAATATTTCATTGCTGCTTGATTACATGTTACTAAATAAAAGCGGTATTTATAAGTATCGTTGGGGTGAAATAATATAAATATTTTTATTAGCACATGATTGTAAGAGATACAGATGCCAAATGTAGATGTGCATGAATGACACATGTCAATACACACACACACACACACACACACACACACACAAAGAGATAGAATTACGAATGGTGTGCGTCTAGATTTTCGCAGCCGACCCAGCCATATGTTTCTTGTCTAGGTGGCTGCCCAGGGAACTCAAGCATGTGGATAACAGTTCTAGCGGGCAAGAAGCCATATAAACAATGAACACAACTCAAAATGAAACAAAGAAGCATGCTAATAGCAAATTGTATCATTGTAGAATACTACTCAACCAAACTTTTTTGATGAGTGATAAACGGATAAATGATATAGAATCATCCCAATGAAAAAATAATTGTTTGATGGAAGAACCACATAGCATTTTGCGCTGTAAGATGTGACAGTCCCATTCTCTCTCTGATTTTTGTCTACACTTGCCTTCATTGTAACCTCCCCGGAGCCAGCCAGGACAAACACGATGCCTGATACCCAGTGGTTAAATTCTACGAAACATTTTGTTTATTTTGTCACTGTAATAGGAAAGATCTGCTTCCAGCTTCAAAGAAATAAATAATGGAATTTAAATTCTTTTTCCTTTTATGTAACGAATAGAATGTATACTTTCTGTTAGTTTGTGGGTGGGGTGGGTAGTGTAATAAAGTCATAGAGTTTCATTCACATGGGAACGTTTTGATATATTAAGAGTAAGCCTTATGTTTTACCTGATGCTTTTTCTGAGAAAATAGTCACCCTGCTTAATTCAATGAGAAAAATACTTAATAATTGATGAGGATTTGTGGAGTTGAAAGTTGTAAACAAGACAGTATTTCAATACAACAGCTCTAAAATAACTAAACAGACTTCCTCTGTTGAATTTATTTACCCTTTCTATAGCACCTATCACCTTAATACTTAGGCATAAAAGTACCAGGCATAATGTGAGAATGAAAATATTATGATTCTGTCTAATTTTTCTCTCTCAGTGAGTTAAAATACAGTGTTCAACCATACATTTATTCCCCTTTGTTACACTGCTTTAGTTCTTGAGACTAAGGAATTCCTTATATACTACAAATATGCAGTGATTGGTGTGAAAGAGAGATGAAGGCATGACACTATTAATTCAAAAATCAGTCAGTAGTTTAACTACAAATAGTGTACAAATATGCAGGTATAGTAGCAGTAGCTGATGGCCATGTATTCAATTTTTTCTGTCCTGGTTTCATTCTCATTTTCGAAGAAACTCTCTCTCATGATCTTGTGATAACCAGTTGAGTTCCTGAGACCAATATCTATCTGCTGGGTCTGTTGAGGTTATCAAGCTCTTTCATGTCAACAAGATATATGGAAAGGATTTATATCATAACAATTAATGACAAATTATACAACAAACTTATAATAGTTTTAAAGACAAAGTGATACTAAAGCATCAGATGCCTCAGAGTTCTCATCTATGCAATGGGAATTGTGTTAATACCCAAATATTTGCTGAGTGCCCACTACATTCCAGGCACTTTTCTAACCCAATGGGCTGCAACAGTGAACATGTGCGAAAAACCCTCTGCTCCCGTGGAATTCCTACTCTAGTGGTGGGGCAGATAGACAGTAAGCAACAAAAATAAAGCAAAATATGTAGTGTATTAGATGGCGATAAGTGCTGTATAGAGAAAGATAAAAGGAGAAGAGGATCAGAGTGCTTGTGGGTCTTGCAACTTAGTTGCAATAGTTGGTGATGCTTGTCCTGAGGAGGTAAAAACAGTAGTAGAGCTTCATAGACTTCTTGGTAAGATTGAATGAATTATATGCAAAATGCGTTGAGCAGTGTACGGCACATAGTAGAGGGTGCATAAATGTCAGGTTGAAAAAGAGGGTGTGATGCTTAGGGTTATTTTGAGGAAGGTCTTTGTTTGTTCTGCAGACTTTCCTTTATTGGCCAGGGCCATTTTTATCTGGAGTTAAGAATGGAATTGTGTTTGACTTTTGCATAAAACGTTCATAAAGCTAATTTGTAAACTGGATAAAAATAAAGAACTGGAAGACCTAGGTCTTCATGGATCAGTTATCCACAGTTTGTCCCTCTCTTAAAAAGAGAGAAAGAAGGAGGAAGGAGTAGGGGCATGGAGAGGGAGAAAGGGAAGGGGAGAAAGGAGAGAAGGAAAGAAAAGTTCTTTAAGAGTCCATCTTAAGAATAAAATTGTTTTAAGGCATACAGTTTAAATTACTTTAACTTTATATGTGACTAACTTGAAAGATGACTCAGTTAAAACAGATCTAAATCCAAATCTAGGAAAGTACCAATCTTTAGTAATTGAGTTAATTGGGTTTGAACATTTTATTGAACTATATAAAATCTGTAGAAATCTCATATATTCCTTAAGATTATTTTTCTTGACAAACAACTTTATTATTCTAGAAGGTGAATATATTTAGGTGTATTTTAATAGTAATCAAACAATGAGTAATTTGTATTAAAGAAGTTAAAAGTTCTAGCTAATAGAAAAGAAAACTAAATACTCATAGGGCACCCACAATGTGCTAGGCAATTTGGAAGTTACTTTCATTTTTCCATGAAAAAGTTTTGAGGACTTGTGCGTTGGGTGCTGAGTGAGGCATTGGTGGCATAACTAAGAAGTGATCACACACAATTCTTGCCAAGTTTCAGGGACCTTACAGTCTTGAAGGAGAAGGTATATAAGACCTCATTCGTTCTCCACATCTTTGTAAAGAAGGTGCCATCCCAGTTGTACAGAGAGGAAAACTGAAATCAAGAAAAATTAAGCAAGCTGTCAATGGTCACTCAGTCAAGTGATGAAAACCCATAATCAGTTCAGGACTTTTTGGTTAACAGGTACAAGCTCTTTCGCTGCTGATTCACTAGTATTTGAGTATGAAATACGAATGCAGTTTATATTTACCTTTCCGATTGTGACTTGCTTATCCAACTTTTAAAAGTTAATGTTCATTTCTCAAAGACATGTAAATCAATAGAATAGAAAGATGAGCCACAACCAGACTATGTTACTGGGTGAAGCTAAACTGGGATTCACATTTGCCTTAGGTAAATCACACATGGATTAATCTTAAATTGGCTACATTATGGTTTGTGTACTTTAATGATTTTTTAAAAATCACACTGTGGGGAAAAGTATATGTTAAGAAATATCACAAAGTCTTTTTTTTTGTCTTTTATGAAACGGTGTCCTTACAATGACTGTGTCAATAACTTGTCAGCCTACGATATGTTTTTCCTTTTTTAGCTGTCAGCCAGCAAGAATTCAATAGAGAGTCTCAGTAATATAATGGTTTGCAATTTAAAACATTATGCGAAATTATATAGCAAAAAGGTAGAGACTGTCAGTTGGCTGTCCCAAATTCCATCTAAGATGTTCTCTGTGTCCACTTTCCTGTGATGGATCTCTGGGAAGCCATGTGACCCAATCTTGGCCAATGAGATATAAGCAGATGACATGGGTGAGGCTTTGGGAAAAATTTCTAAAAGGAATAGATCTGGCCTTTATCTTTAGCCTTTCTCCCTCTTCCTACTGTGGAGGGAAAAAAAGAGTTACACTTTCAGAAGGCAAGCAGGAAAAGAAAATGGACTTGGAGGCCCTTGGACACCAGAGAGCAGCTTCACAGCCTTGAGCTCTGGCTGTGTACCTTTGGACTTCTAGCTTCATTGCAAGGGCATTGGGTGGGGCGGGGGGCCAGGGGGAAGGGTATGTATCCTAAGCAGACATTAGTTGGGTTTTCTGTTGTTTGCAAATGAAAGCAAAGCACTACTGATCGGTACAGTGATGTTTCTCCCTCCGTTTCCTCTTCCTTCCCTTTCTCTCTCCCTATTTTCATTTCATGTTATTTTATTCCCAAGTTTCTGGCTAGGTTTTAATTCTTTCTCTCTCTCTCTTCTTCTCTCTCAGCTATCTAATTTGTTATTTTTGTTTCCAATGTGGTAGAACTAAATATCTATTTAGATGCCTTACAAATGTATCAAAAGTAAAAACAAGTATGAATTTCATAAAGACACTTTTTTTTCTCTTATTACCAGGACTTGAAAATTGAGACAAAGTTTCCTATTTTCTTTCCTTTGTACCCCTTCCCCTAAATACTTAAGTTGTTGGATTTCAGAGTCTGAATTTGTAATGTCAGCTGTTCCAATGTTGATTTCCTATTGTAGACGGACTGGCATCCTCTTAGTCGGGCTGTGGCAACAGCAGTTTGACTCAGTCCCAGCATCCTACCCACCAATTTCACATTTATATTCCTAGAGTGGAGTTCAATCTCTACTAATCAAACAATTAAAATTCAAGCCATTCTTGTCTGCCAACCTAAGGTTTTTTTAAAATTTCAAAACACCACCCAATCTTAGTAAGAACACGGGAAAATAGCACTCTCATATATATGGTGTCATGGTAAACTGGTAAAATACTTTTGAAAAATAATTCAACAATATGTTTCTAGAGTAATAAAAACAAATTCATAATCTTTGTTTCAGTAACACTATTGAAACTAGGGGAAACTATCTAAAAGTTATTTTTTAAAAGAAAGAAGCCAAGGCGTTTACTCTAATGTAAGTACAATTGCAAACATTTGGAAAACTTCGAATGTGGGAGGGACAGTACCCTAAATAGATAATAGCAAATCACTGTTAGGAAAAATAATAATGTGAAGACTTTATGTCAAGATCAAAAATATTAATAATAAAAAACTGCAATGAAATTTTTCCCCCAAGTTGAAAAATAGTAACCCCTGAAGGGATAGGAGACGGATGCAACTGGGATGACCACAGTGGGTGGCTTAGAAAGTACTGGAAACCCTATGTTTCTTAAGTGTGGGAGAAGCCACATGTACCTGATATATACTATTTTACATACATGACACCCTTCATGTTATTAAGAAATAAAAATATCCTTTCCATCTTTTAAGTGCAACCTTCCCCACAATGTTTCCAAACAGATATAACTTTATCCAGGGTATTTTAATTGTACCTCTTGTTATTGTTGTTCATTAGTTTTATCTGAGCTCATCTTCATAAGCTTATAGTACTGAGGCTAGTCCCTTGCATTCAGCATGAAATTAAAGTGGTATTCTGTAAACCATCTATACTTTAGCTGAGCTAAATTGTTTCCATGAGGGTACAATTTTCATCTGTAAAATTTTAAAAGGCAAGGATAACTATAGTTCAAATCTGATATGCCTCAATTTGTTATATTTAAAATTGTAGATGATCTCTATCACAAAATTATAGCTCCAATGTTTGCAACCTAAAAAGTTGCAAAGTGCCATTTTAAAAAACGAATTTGCTGTGAATTTCCTCTCTGATATTGAAGAATTGAATTTTTATTCAATACAGTATAATTCTAATTCTAATAAGACAAAAAAGTAGTATAATTGATTGGATAATTTTTAAATGATTACATATGATAGGGACAATGAAATTTGGTAAAAATGCTTCAAATCTAATATATTCCTTTATGTAAAAACTTCTAACTTAGAAGAAAGTTGATTGAACGATGTTGCCAGAATTAATGTTCAGAAGGTATTTGTTAACATATGCCAGAATTTTATTTTCAGTATATGGACACAAATGGAAACTCAGGTTTTCTTCTATATTGTATTTTAATGATGTCATTCTAATTTTAAGAACTGTTTGATAGATTCAACTAGTACTCAGTAATTCCCTACTATGTGCAAAATCGTGTGACGGATGAAAGGAGTGCTAAATAAATGGTTCAGGTGCTGCTTTTGTTCACAAAGGGTTATCTGTGATAGGACAGCCAACAATATTTAATGAAAGCAGAAAGGTGTAAGTACCTTAAGAATAAGTGAGGGAATTAACATATGCTGGATGCCTGCTCAGGCCAAATATATCTCACATTGGTCCAAATAAGCATCCAATAAATGTTAATCCTTCAATATGAGGGAAATATTATTTAAATAGGTAGAAAAATGGAGAATCAGAAAAAGGATGAAAAAACCATCTGGTCAGTGGCTAAGGCACTCTTTCCATTATAACAGAAGAAGCTCAAAGAAGGGAAAGATGAGTTTTTGGTGAGGGAATAAGAGATGCATACATGTGTATGGGGTGTCATGGCATCATTTGGTGATGATTCCACAGGAGGAAAAGGAGGGGGACTATTAAGTAAAGGTATCCGGGATGGATGGGGCATTGTAAGATGTCCCCGTGTGCTGGGAGGGGAAGTATGAGATATGAAAAGCTAAGTGGGGCCCTTAAGTGTCATGGTATTGTACTGAAACAAATTTGTGCCACTTTGGGTTTCTAAATATAGGTATGCTATAATCAAGGTTTTGCTGTAGGAGAGGTGGACTGCATTTGAGAGGAGGGGCTAGAAGTTCAGAGCTGGGGTACCAGGAGGGCATGTGGTAGTGGGGGCAGGGGGAGACTTGAATGAAAGTGACTATGCAGGAGCTTGGAAGAGAGACATCTGAGGATGTGAGGAAGATATTGAAGCTAGAAGGACCAAAAACTGTATTACCCGCAACAAAACAAAGTTATGAAATGTCGTTTTCCCCTAATTTCTAGATAGCCCCTCACTCAAATCAAAACATGTTGTTTACCATGTAATCATATAATATCACCAGCTGTTTGCATTTGTAGTAAGGCTTTTAGATGCCGTTCTCATACAGGAAAATTTCCCTTTGCTGCACATTATTGCCAAAATATGACACAAGGGAAAAAACAAACAAACAGGCATTGAAAACCTAATAGCACATATTCACTTAAGGCCCTAGGAAAAATCAAGGTTATATTTTTTAATTTATTTAAAGCACCGGGAATCACCTTTCATTTTCACTTCTAGTCAGTTCTAGTCTTTCAACACAGCTTTTACTTCTGAAAATGGACTTCATCCCCCCCCCCACCAATTATACTAGTGTTAAATCATCCATGCAATCTTTGGCATCATGCAGCCAAAGCCTTAAGAACTTTACATGTATGTAGATATTGAAGAGAGTCCTTACCTTAGAGAAATCAGGCTATGGGACAGGTAATACTCTTAACTGTAAAAGAGTTCCTGTCACTGACACTAATTTTTCAAAGAGTATCACAACTGGTGAAGTATAAGAAGATCTGGCAAAAAATTTCTGGGTAGGTAACATTTACATTAACAACTTAACATCTCTAGTTGTAAATTTAGCTGTATATTTACATTGAAGTAGGTATATTATTTGCTTCGAGGGTGCATGTGTATGGTTTTTTTTTGTTTTGTTTTGTTTTCTGGCCAATATGTTAGGGAAAAGAAATCCAACGTGTGTACTGTTTATGTGTATAAGAATGTCAGAATACAAACCTTCATCCTCTTTAATTCATTCTTCTGGTATTTGCAATAATAAATGAAGTATATAAACTTAGGAAAACAGGTCATTATCTTTGACCCAAATCATCTTGCTTTTATACAGAACTATAGTATCATATTGAATTGGTTTTGACAGATACTTTCAACACTGAAATTTTATGATTCTGTAATTTCAACACATTCTTTTATGCAGACACAATTATGCATTCTTGGTGAAATAACTTTGCCATCTTTAGATTTTCAGCTTTTTCACATCCCTGCATACACATGGAAGTAGAAGAGAAAGGACTAAACATAAAAGGTGTGCACATACTTTTGCCAGGGTATGTGGACTTTTTTCCTACCTCCTCCCAGCTGTTCACACCTTAGTTTGTTTAAATTCAAGTTCTATGCAGAGATAGAATTATACGAACTGAATTGGAAATGTATGCCTGTACACAGACACACACTCACATATAATTGTCTTCAGTATTCTAAGTGCCAATAATACCTTGCTTCTTTATTTTCTTACTGTTTTTGCCCTTCCACATCCATCCCCAGCTCACACAATGAAGTGATTCTCTCTCTTAAACCTTTTCCTGTTTCTATGAGGACTTGCCTTAATTTAACATTTCTATTCTTTCTTATGTCAACAATTTAACAAAGTCTGCTAATATTTTTTTTCCTAATACTTGATGTACTTCTCTCTTTTAACCACACTATACAGTTTCTAGATACTAACCTTGACCTATCTCTATTTTCCTTATTCGTCTGGAATGGATTCTTGTACTTTAAAAAAAAAATAAATTTATTTATTTTTGGCTGCGTTGGGTCTTCACTGCTGCATGCAGGCTTTCTCTAGTTGCAGAGAGAGGGGCTACTCTGTGTCGGTGCGGGGGCTTCTCATCGTGGTGGCTTTTCTTGCTGCAGAGCAGGGGCTCTAGGCGAGTGGGCTCACTAGTTGTGGCTCCCAGGCTCTAGAGCACAGGCTCAGTAGTTGTGGCACACGGGCTTGCTTGCTCCGCGGCGCGTGGGATCTTTCTGGACCAGGACTCGAACCCGTGTCCCCTGCATTGGCAGGCGGATTCTTAACCACTGAGCCACGAGGGAAGCCCCGTACTTTGTTTTCTATCTTTCATCATTCTATTAACATGCCCATGGCTGGAACCATAGAGAGGAAGTGCAGTCTGGAATACGTTTCCACGTGCAAAAGCACTTGCTCTAGAATATATTTATGGTAAGTCCGCCACTCAGCTCCCTCTGAGAAAGAGCTGTTAGTGCAAGAACTGCCACGATGACATAATGTCTTAAAGCATCCTTCCACCCTTGCAGCTAAACTCATTTCTTTCACTCCCTGCCCCACCTAGAGGAAAACTTTACAGTGTTTCCAGTAGAGGCAAGTTTTTCATTTAAAGGCTGTGCATCTGTTGATGTTCTACGGTTTTTCAAACTTGTCTTTTCATGTTGTTTTTATCCAGATGTAGAGAAATGTAAAGGGCTGTTTACCCGGCGCCCAGGATCAGGCCAGGGGGTGGGGTCCGGGGCCGCTTTCCCCCGAAGAGACCCCACCCCAATTTGGGCCCCTCAGCCCCCAGTTTCCATCTTCCTTTGGGCTTCCTGATTCCCTTGCCGCACCCACGTCTTCGGATGTGGGCTTCCATTGCCTTCCCGCTCGCGCTGCTTTCCTAGTCTAAGGATACTTCGCTTAAGGAGTGGGGCACAATTTTCGGCCACCTCCACTTATTTGTTCTTCGACACCCTAACACCAGGACAGACCCCTCCTCTTAATCCTGATTTCTCAGACGCAGGCCCACTGATTCATCCCGTCAGGGCCAGAAGTGGGCTGTGGAATCCTGCTCCGGTCTGGGACTACCCTGCCCATCTTCCTCACCTACAGAATGTGGCAGGAGGTAGAGAGCACACCAGGCAGTGCGCTGCCTTTGTTTTCATTAATAACGCACACCGGGCCTCTAGAAGTCTTTGGAAAATGCCACAGAAAATGTAGAACATGGCTTTTCCTGGCTAGAACTCGTCCCTTCACTCTCATTTCCTGTTTCTCGGCCTCTGCCTCCTTTTTCTTCCCATCCTACTTCGTGCCACACTTGCGAATCTTTCTTCCCTTAATGTAAACTTCCCCTTCGCTGCCTTCCCACGGCCGGGGCGGTTTCCCACGCGGGGCGGGCTCAGGGGCGCCGCGCCGGGGTGTCCGGCGGCCTGGGCGCCCCAGCGCGCTCACGCAGCTTTGCAAGAAAGTGGCGCACGCGATCGCCACCTCGGCCCGCCGCGCCCGGCCCGCCCGCTCCCAGCCCCGCGCGCCGGCTTCCGCCCCCGCCGACCCTCCAGCGCCGCGCTGACCCCGCGCCCTCGGGGCCGCCGCGGGAACGCCGGGCCGCACGGGCTGCCTCCTCCCCCTCCCGCCCCAGAATCGCGCCGATCCGCTCCCCCGGGCGCGGAGGCGGGGAGGGAGGGGCCCCCGGGAAGGGCGTGAAGGACGCGGCTCCTGGCCGCCCGCATCTCGGGGCGCAGGGCGGGGCGGGGCGGGGCTGGGGGGGGGGTGCCGGACTCCCCTCTCCCGCCGCTCCTCGCTCCGGGTCTGCAGCTCCTGCTTCCTGCTCCTCCCGCCCGCAAGTCCGCCCGCCTGCCTAAATTCCGAGCGAGGGCGGACGCCCCTTCTCCCCGGGCTCCCGAGCTGGCCGCGCGGCTCCGCCTCGCCCCTATTCATCCCGCCAAGGTGAACCGCTGGGAGGGAGGACGCCCCCGCCTAGCCCGCAACGTGCGTCGCTCCAGAACCCAAACAATGCTTCCCCCGCCTTCCGCGTGCGGCCCTCCGCCCAGCCCAGCCCAGCCCAGCCCCGCGCGCTGCCCCGCGCGCAGAGAACCGCCTGCCCGGGCCGGGACCCCATTGTTGCCCGGCGCGGGCGATGCCCGGCGTCCGGGGGCGGTCCCCGCGAGCTGTCCCGCAGCCTCCGCCGGCCGCCGGAGCCGGCTCCGCCCACACCTTTCCAAGTTAGCTGGTGGGTGAGCCGCGGGGACGGCTCGGGCCCCCGGCCCCCTCCCTGCACGCTTCCACCCGGGCGGGAGGGGAGGGGAGAGGAGCGGCGGGGGCTGTGGGCCGAGCGGGCTCCGCGCTTTATTTGTCTCCGAATTCCCTTCCTAAGGCTGCCTAGCGCGCTGACACAAAAGAGGGGACTTTCTCGCGGCTCCGCGCGAGTCCTCTCCAGACGAGTTGAAATCGGGGGTTCCTCCCGCCGCGAGGCCCCGCGGGCACCCCTCGCCCCGCGGCTCCCAAAGCGGCGTTGGCCATGTGTAGGTTATTTTGGGTGCCGCGGCAAGGTGGTGCAGGTGACTGGGAAGCTCCGCCGCGGCCGAGGCCGGGGGGCGGGGGCAGGGGTGGGGCGGGGTGGAGGTTCCGCGGACCCACCCCCCAGCCGGCGGCCCGGGCGCCGAGGCGAGGGCCGGGCAGTGGGTGTTGCCTTCTACCTCTGCGAGCGGGGAGGGGTTAGTTTCCCACAGGGGATTTCAACCATCACACTCAGAGCCCGCCTCCTAATCCTCGGGCGGAGCGGCTCGGGGGCCCCATTTTATGGCAATAAAGCGACTTAGCGCCTGCTGAGCGAGCCCCTCCCCGCCGCCGCCCCCGCCCTCGGCCCCACCCCGGGGCTCGCCCGCAGCGGCGGGGCTTTGTTTCGGGGGAGGAGGACCCGGAGCTCTTTTGTTTGGGGGTTTGGTGTTTTCACCTTCCCCCCGCACCCCCCCAACCGCCCCCCCCCCCCCGCGCCTCTCCGGTTTCCTGAGCTGCGGGCTGCAAGGGAGGAGAAGCGGCGTCTTGCAACCCCCTCGGCTGGGCCCCGGGGTAATTCGATGCGGGCCTGGCGAGGCTCCCCCCGCTAGACCCGGGCTCGCGTCTCGGCAGCCTCCACCCACCGGCCCACCCTACATTTAGCGCATCATGTGATCCGGGTAAGTCATTTGCAAGTACAACAGTTCCCTGGGTTGCCCCCCATTCATTTCCTGAGAACTGCAGAGAGCAGCTGAGAGGCTCTGCCCGTGCGTGTGCGTGTGCGAGTGTGCGTGTGAGTGTGCGCGGGTGACGCCGTGTGTGTGTGTGTGTGTGTGCGCGCGTGTGTGCGCGCGCGCGCGCGTGTGAGAGCGAGAGAGAAAGGGAGAGAGAGAGGGGGACTCTGTGTGAGGGAAAGAAAACAATTTCTCCTGCTCTGCAGCTTCTGTTCAGGTCTGTGCCGATTCCGTTTCTTATCAAAATAAACAACCCCCTCCTCTTTTTTTTTTGTGCCATCCCAGATCAGACCGTATTCTCTTAACATGTTTTATTTTCCTTCTGTCATCTGCTCAAGTTAAATCATTTTGGTTGGTCTGTGTTCGTAAAGGGGGAAAGTGTTGGGAAGCGGGAGGGGGCCGAGGGAGGGCGATGCTACTGCAGAGCAAGTAGCGTCGGGTGGATTCGTGGAGAAGAAAGGAGGTTTCTCCCCCCCCCACCCCGCCTCGCAATTTTTTTTAAAAAAGAACTTACCAAGTAGCGTGAATTAAGCAAATGTTTTTCTACCCCTAGTGGAATTGTTGGTTGCAGTGCTTGCCTGACAGTTGCCAAGGATGAGAAATAAAACACCAGGGCTGAATTGGAGGGGGGCTTGTGGAAGTAGTGTGCCCCCAGGAAGAGAGCGAGTTGGGTGAAGAGCTGCCGCACCGGGCCTTGTGGGCTTGGGTGTGCACTGGAGAGAGCGGAGGGGAAGGGGTTAAGGCGGAGATGACACTGCTGGCATGAATAGTGGTCCTGGTGCTACATTCATTATTGTCTCTGGTCGTAATGATGTGTAACTGTCACTTGCTACAGTGCCTGGTCCATGGAAGTAGCCAGGGGCTGGCCCGTGGCTGTTATTTTCAATTACGGGGGGCCTGACCGGAGTTGACAAGGGGCAACTTTGCAGGGCCACCCGGGCCGGGAAGCCCGCGGAGACGGCCTGGGAGCCACCTCTTGCCTTAAGAGGCTCGCTCCGAGGACTCGGACTTGACCTCCGCGACATTAGTTGGTGTTCGCGTTAGATGCTTCCCTACGGGGAGAATCAATCCTGCTTTTGTTGGGTAGAGAACTGCCTATTAGAACTTTGAAAACTTTTATCTTTGGGGAAAAGGGTGGGGTGCACTCAACAGTTCTGTTTCGAAGTGCATTTGAGGCAAATGCTTGGAAAAAGTACCAATTCCTTTGTTATATGCCCTGCAGCTTCCCAACCCCCTTTACCCTGCGCTTCCAGTTTTGCATACTTTAATAGTAACAGCCTTTATTCAGCTGATAAAAGCTGACTGTGTTGAGTTAAAGAGTATTAGTACAACGGAATGTGTAATCTGGATAAACAGTTTGTGTGGTTAGTATTGTCGGCTCTCTAATTTAACTGTACAGATGGTTTAAGTGTCGTGCTGTATGGATTGTTTTAAGCAATTCCACTGGCTAATAGAATCCTCAGACGAGCACTCGGATATTTTATTTTAAATCAGCTTTAATATTCTCTCAGTTTCCCTGTAACACCAGGGAGAGGAGCAGCTCTATTTACGTTTAGTGCGTGTGCATCTAGTGGCTTCGGTAGACATCTGCCAATCAACGCACGTCATTCTGCAAATCCACCCAGACGCCTTCCTGCCCTTTTCTTACTGGAGGATAGAGTTGTTTAGATAAGTTAACGCTTTGAAATAAATTTGGTGGCTTTTAACGGGCAGCAGCTTGTGATGGGGAATAGGAGTGGTCACTTTGAAGGGTGGGTGTATTCCATCTTCTAAGAAATGCTCTTTGGAATTGGCATTCAGTAAAAACAGTGACCCCTCACCTTAAAAAAAAAACAAAACCTGGTTGTGCTATTTGCAGACCTCATTCAGATGTTGTTTACATTTTTAAAAACCACATAGAAATTGGTTGTGATAAAGGGATATACTTTTAGGCTAGAAAATGTTTAACTTTAGAAGCTTAGAAATAGGTTGTTGAAGGACAAACATTCGGTTGCATGAGTTACATCTTTACGGCTGCAGCCTGGTCAATTAGAGTCCGAGTTGGGGAGAGAGGGTGGTGAACAT
Organism: Physeter macrocephalus; assembly: GCF_002837175.3. Classification (NCBI taxonomy): domain Eukaryota; kingdom Metazoa; phylum Chordata; class Mammalia; order Artiodactyla; family Physeteridae; genus Physeter; species Physeter macrocephalus. Next base: position 49,159,784 of record NC_041226.1, on the reverse strand, counting down.
AAAAGAACTGACAGAAATTTGTAATGTAGTTAGGGAAGAGGTTTGTTATTTTTACCTTCTAATTCATAACTATTATGAAATATACTTGCACTGGTAAAAGTTGGGATGTTTTCACGTAAAATTTTAATCATTTATGCACTAAAACTACTATAGCTGTGTGAGGTAAAGAAACATCCTTGAGGGGTTTCTGTTTATTTTTGAAGTGCTTCAGTTATTTATCTATTACTTAGTAATGCATATTTAAAAGAAAGTTCTGTCAGCTCAACTTTATTTTGGAATGCGTTGAATTACTATTTACTGAATGAAAATTGTTGAGCTGATGGGCCCTTAATATTTTTTTTCTCCAGAAAATTCCTTTTCCACAACTGAATGTCATTTGGGAGAAAATTGGTCCTGGTATAGCATTTGAGACCTTGACCTTAGCAACTCTTGGCTGGCGCTTGTTTACTACAGCTGCAGCCTATGTGTGTACAGAAAGGGAGGGACTGCAAACACTGGTGCGCTCTCTCTCCCCAGACCAAGGGAAAAACAAATCAGGATGCTTGACGGTCATTCCGAAGAGCACCCGTCAGGCATGTAATAGCATTAGTGTTATGGTCGTTTTAAAAAAAATCTTTCTGTGTTCCTCGGGGATTACTTTCCGGCCTCCTGGGAAAGGTAAACATGCACTTCAGCAGACTCAGAGTGAGTTTTAGATGTCATATCATGAAGCAGGCTGCTATCAACGTAATGAAATAATTTGTTCTTAAATATAGGTGTGTTTGCTATCCCCATAAAGATGACATAAGTGCTTAGGCCTCTAGGCCCATATGAGGGCATTTTGAACTCAAGCCAGTGTTGGTTAATCTAGAGTATTGAGTAACTTGACCAGTGAGGTGATGTTGTTAACTAGTTGAACATATAAACGTCTTGGATATTTTCATCATGGTACAAAATGGAAAGTGTGGAATTTCATATTTCTGCGAATTAATATGAGACTAATCCCATTAAATTGGGGGCTTCAATGGTTTGCTTTCTTTATATTGTGAGAGGAACAGTCCTCTTAGCGTCAACTTCATAAATCTAGCTGTAGATGATCTGTGTATTAATACAAAGTAGTTTGTATTCTGCAAAACTAGAAGTGGCACAGAGTTATTTGAAAGGTTATTCTTTTTTTGGATAAATAAGTTTCCTCACTTGTGCTTCCACGTTGATTAATGAACAAGAGCTAAAAATCTCCGAAGAGTTTTATTCAGAATCAGCGCCCTGGTTATCTTTTTCTTTTAGAAAACAACTTTCATTTTTGTAAATAACTCTTAAAGTAGATGGCAGTGGCTCACCTGTGTCATTTACATTTTGAAAATACCACGTGGTACTGGAGTGGAAATATCTGTATTTTTGCCCAGTGTTCGTTTATTTTCCATTTTAAAATTCACGTTTATTTATTTTTTCAGCCTACACATTATGCACGCCTTTCAGTCTTAAGTATGGACAAAATGTAAGGGTGAAAATATTAAGATTAAATCCCTGGGAAGCTGCCGCATAGCGCAGGGAGATCACCTCTGTGCTTTGTGACCGCGAGAGGGGTGGGATAGGGAGGGTGGGAGGGAGGGAGACGCACGAGGGAAGAGATATGGGAACATATGTATATGTATAACTGATTCACTTTGTTGTAAAGAAAAAAAAAAAAAAAAAGATTAAATCCCTGGCAACACCCTATAACCACAGCCTTAAGTCGTCCCCCTCAACCAGGGGTCCCCAGATCAAAAGACAAGTAAACACACGGACCTCCCCTGTGCCCAGAAGGGCAACAGCCTTAGGCTCTGTGAGACCTGCTTGGTTTCTAGATCCCAAGCCTTTCCAGAGAACTGTCTGACTTCAGCTGGCCAGAATTCATGGTCAGGCCGTAGAGCAGCGACACCCCATCTGATGTCAGCTTTTGAGTTCTTGCGGTAGGGAACACATGCTGTGGATTAAATGGTTACTTTCTCTATATATTCTCAGTAATTATGTTACAAAAGGATTTTTCGCTTTGGGGTGTTTATTGTCATAAAAGTGGCTACTTGAGTAGGCCTGTTGCTCCATGAAAATTTGTTTTGGTCTGGCAGTAGATGATAGGATATTCACTCAAAAGAATTCTGCCCTGGGACGGGCTTTCCTCCTGTCTTTTTTTCCAACTCAAAGTCATGCTTTTATTTTGTGGCTCATTTAATGGTATATATTTTTGAATTTTTACTAAAAGTATAGTAATTGGACTGGTCCAAGCCGTGTTGCTTTTTAGGTACAGATGCAGTAGCAGAAAGCCCTTGCTGCTGTATTCCGGCGTGGAAGACGAGGGGAAAAGCTACAGAGCTTTGGGGTAGTTTTCCCACCCCCATCAGAGGCCATAGAAGCTGCCACTATCACAACTTGTTGGCCTCCACAGCCAGGAATTGTGTTTCACGTGCTACATTCACCGTGCTTAACAGTATATATGGCTTTTCACAATAATTGCTGGCATGATGTGTATGTATATACCATATATAAAAATATAGCCACTATTTTAGGTATGTACATATATATGTGTACATACATAGCATTTATATTTATGAATGTGAGTTTCTATATTCTCTACCTGTATAGGTACATACCCCATACATAAACCGTGGACGTTATGACCACGAATTATGGTAAAAAGCCCCCTTCCCACTTGCATAAAAGAGGAGAAGAACAGGCAGAGTTTGTTTTTTCAAATTCTATGTTTAGTAATACTATTTTCGCTTTAGTTTAACAAGCAGACTTAAAGCATGAAAACAGCCCTGCCCCAAAGAAAACAAACCAACAGACTTAAATGACAACCAAGGGAAATGATGGTAAAAAAATGAAATAAATAGCTGTAAAGAAAACCTTCATTCATTTCATAATCGGGTGTCTGCTAAGATTATACATCCTGGAATCAGGACTGATTTAAGCAGAGATGTTGCAGTTTGAGCCTGGCTCTCTTGCTTACTAACTCTGGATGAGCTTTGTTAAATTTCTTAACTCCTCTGAGGCTTTAAAATGGGAAAAATCATATGCAGTTTACAGGGCTGTGGTGAGGGTAAGAAGAAATAATGTAGGTAAAAATCACTTTGTAAAACTGTAAAGCACTGGTGTGTCAACTGATTTGACAGGAAAACCACTACCTCCCCGTCCCCCCACCCCCTGCCCTAAAAGGGATGAACTTTCCAGCCTCTCAAAGTGAGCATATAAATTACGCTTATGGAGAAGGAATTTCCGAGTGTGGGTAGAAAACTCCTGGCAGTCAAAGGTCATGAATTCCATTCCTGTCTCACCAGAGATTTGCTCTATGACCTTGAGATCAAGTCACTCTTAAAAAGTTTTTATGTAGCTGGTATAAAAGTTACTGTTAACATTTATATAATGCAGGTGAAGTATCTGAGCTTTTCCAAAGAAAAATACATGAAAATACAGTTTCCATGATCATTTATAGAAAATAGAAAATAAAGATCAGCAAGGATTATTTAGAGATTATAAACTTCCAGGCTACTTCTTCAGTGAGTCAACTGAAACCTCTATCGACTGGTCATTGAAAATGCCCTTAATGTTTTTTTTTTTTTAATGGAATCATTAAATTTGTGCTGTTGTATGATAATTTAGAACAGCCTATTGAACTTCAAATCCCTAGTTAAGCCAAGATTCTGTTGATTAAGTTATGTCTGATTTATGGTTTAGTCTCTTGGTTAGACTCAGATGTTGTTGCGGTACAACATGTGAACAATAAAGGAAGGTAGATGATGGGGATCTTAAATGGGTATTTGAAAATTTATTGCACACATTTTTGTATATGCACACATTTCCGGCCGTGTACATTTTTTAAACACACACACATTTTTGAGAAAATTAAGAACAATAATATTTACCATAATTTCTCCCCAGCTACATTTTCTCCAGTTTAGAAACAATTTTTTTCACACTCTGCACACTGCTATGCTTGCAGTAGCAAAGAAACAGACTCAAACTAGCTCATCAATATAACTCTTTCCGTGTCACACATACACCTTGCCTACTACCTCCTGTTCATGTTACAACTATCACTGTAAACATCACTTTCTGTGGGACTCTTATTTATCATCCCTTGCTTGAAGAATACATCAGGTTCCAGTCTGTAATCTATGGCCCCATAGCACACGATGTTCCTTCTGGTGTAATTGCTTGTTGATTTGTCTTGTCCCTTCCCAATAATAAGCCCCTTGAGAGCAGGAAATGAATCTTCTTCATAGTTACTTTCATGGCTGATCATATAGTGCTAAAATACTTAATGAAGGAACAAATTGAGGAGTACAGTCCATATGACTGTCCTTTCAGTAGCTAAGTGCCGAATATCATGGTCATTTCCCCTTGCCTTTTCATCTCTAGTCAATATATTCATGTCTATTAATCATTCCACAATTCACTACATTTTCCTGAAAATTTTTTTCTCCTTGCCAAATGAAGCCTTGCAGTTGAGTTAAATACTACTGGATTTGAAACCTTAAGCTACCCAGTTTTTAGCCATCTAACTGGGCAAGTTGCTTCTGCAAGTCTTAGTTTACTCATTGGTAAATTAAAAACAAAAACAAGAACATGTAATGTCAACATTGCAGAATGTTTTTGAGGATCAGAATTGTGGTAATGCCTGCAAAGCATCCAGTATATAGAACCTTGTACATACTTAGTGCTCAGTAAATATTAGTCTGCTCAAAAGGTACAAACTTCCAGTTATAAGATAAATAAGTACTAGGGATGTAACATACAACACGATAAATATAATTAATACTGCTCTATGTTATATAGGAAAGTTAAGAGTAAATCCTAAGAGTTCTCATCACAAGGAAAAAATTTCTTTTTCTTATGTTTCTCTATCTATATGAGATGTTGGATGTTTACTGAGTTTACTGTGGTAATCATTTCATGGTGTGTGTTATACTTGAAACTTACACAGTGCTGTATATCAATTATATCTCAATAAAACTGGAAGAAAAAAACTTTCATCTCTTCTCGTATATTGATGCCTCTCTTAAAAGCAGCCACTGAGAATGAATAGCAGCAGCAAAACAACTACTCTTTATTGTGCAGCTACTATAATACAGAAATTAGGCACTGTGCTTTTCATTTCTTAGCTTATTTATTTATTTACTGTAAAGATTTTTTTTGGATGTGGACCATTTTTTTTAAGTCTTTATTGAATTTGTTACAGTATTGCTTCTGGTTTATGTTTTTGGTGTTTTGGCTGAGAGGCATGTGGGATCGTAGCTCCCCGATCAGGGATCGAACCCACACCCCTTGCGTTGGAAGGCGAAGTCTTAACCACTGGACTGCCAGGCAGGTCCCTTAGGTTATTTAATATGTACTATTTAGTAAACAGGCATGTCTGGTTGACTTTCAGATAGTTGACACTTTGAATACTCTATGTGGAGACCGCAGAAGTACCTTTTGTACACTGGATTTTGACTTAAGAACATCATCAGTTCATGAATGAATGAATTTTTTTAAGCTCTTGTAAGATGGGGCCACGTAACAGTCTTTCCCCTCCCCCCAGCCCTGATTTTGCCATTTTTGATAATAATTTCGAAAATTATTTGTGAATTTTACTGTTTTTTTGCCTTTCATTAACAAACTGAGTAGAAAAAGGGGAAAATGAAAATCTTGATTCTGGTTTTGAGAAACAGGGCTTATTATCCAGTTGAGACAAAGAAATCATTAGGTGTGCTGAAAATTGGTGAATCTTTATTGAAAGTGCTTAGTGGAGGTAAGCTAATGAATTGTAAAAAAATAATAAGATGACAGAACATACAAAATGCTATACATCTGTTTTTAATGACACTAATAGATTGTGTATAATTACAGATTTTGTAATATTCCTTTGTCTCTGGGAATGGGTGTCCTTTAAAATGTAAGTCTAGTCCCTTGACTTCCACATATTTGAGTTTTGTACAAGTTTGCTGGAGTGCATTATATATTAGAAACATGAGATTCGTTCCTCCCTTCCTTTATTAAATATTCATTGAGTACATGTGTATGATATTGTGGTTTCTATTTTATAGATGTGGAAACTGATTTTCACAGAGTAGTGCCATCATTATCAATAACCAGTTAGCTTTAAAGCAAAGATTTGAAGACTGGAAAACCTTTGCAGTGTCCTCTGTGTTACTCTTACCTCCCTTCAGCATTAAATATGCTATTCCAGTTAGTCTTATCGTAGAGAATTAGAGCAAAAGAATGGGAGTATTGTACAAATAAATATTGTCTTTAGAGGCTGTTTTATTTGTAGATTATATTGATATACATTTACTAGAATACCTTTACTAGAATATTTACTTCAGTGTAGAAGCCAATTCTGTGTTTAAGAGACTTAATCCAAAAAATTATTCTAGGAGGCAACTGCTACAGGATGTTCCATAATGTTAATAGTAGACCAATACATTCTGGCCAGTATGCATTCTGTTTGATAAAGCTATTAAATTCAGAGGCATAATAAAATTAATAAAAACATATTATCTGTATAAAAAATGCCTTACTTTCTCATTGGACTTATGCTTATTTAGCTCCTACCATGTATCTGGAATTGTATATGAAAATGGGTAGGACATCACCAATGAGCTGAAAATCAAGTAGGAGAGGTAAGACTTCTGTAGAAAATTATAATTCAAAGTAATTTGTGATACATGGATCAGGTGCTATAAGATACTTAAAACAAAAGGCAGGGGAGAAAAATTGCTCCTAGCTGGGAAGTCAAAGGTTTCAAGGTTTGAAAGTGGATAGGTGGCACAAATCCTTCAGGGAAAAAGTTTTACGTTTTATAGAAAAGAAACAGCAAACCTGCAAGTGGAAGAGAGCAAATTAAAAACAGCTATTTTGGCATCTGTGGTGATTTCACACCTCTTTTTCTGTTATCTTTTAGAGCTGATGGCTTTATGGTGTTTTGGCAAACTTCTATCATTTGCTGTATCACCAGAAAATTTTCTTTTCCAAAAATAGATCCCGGCATATGCTTGGCTAGTAGGGCACACAGTGTTACAATGAATTTAGAGAAGGTTTATTTGGATAAACAAAAATAATGATGGTTGATTAATAAAAATTTAAAAGTACACTTTATATGAAGTTATCTAATAAAAGTTTTGCATATTACTGAAGAGGTTTGGTATATATTTTATTTATAAATGTTGGGAATTTTAGCCTTGACCAACAGCCTTTACATATAGGAATAAAATCTTTTTTTTCTGTGTAAGGACAATGGAAGGGAAAACTTGAAAATCGATCAGTTTTACAGAAGGTCAGAGTCAGTTGAAGGGATATTTAGAAAGGAGCTTTACAGTCAAGTGGTTGAATATTTAAAGAGTGATAAGAGTGATATCCTCTGGAATGTGCATTAGCTTTTCTGCTGTAGGTATAAATGCAGGACACTTAAGCAAACACACGAAATACTTCATTTTGAGAGATTGTATAATAAGAAACAAATGAACTCTTAATGAGTCTATAAAGAGCATTGACGGTATTTTTATTGTACGCTGAACTCTCTGTTGAGTATATTGGGACTATACCAAGGCTCCAGGCTGAAGCAGTTGTGTTTTATGTATAAGTAGCTTTGTAATTAAGACAGTTTAGAATTCTTGAGTAGTAGGGGCCAGCAAAAAAAGAATTTCTTAGTGCTTGGTGGTTTACAGAGTGGTTTTAGTTTCATCCTGACAATCCTATAAGGTAGATTGGACACAGTGAAGGTAAAATAACTAGAAGGTAGCCAAGTCAAAACTAGAACCTTGATTTCCAACACCAGTAAAATAATTTGTTCCCATTTCATTCCACTGCTGTCTTCCTAACTTTCATTTAGTCTTAATAAGCCAACATTTTGAAAGTCCACATTGCACAAAAGAGGTGCTGCTCGGTGAATATTATTGGATGAATTCTTATCTCCTTCCAAAACGTACTTTAAAGGGGTATATAAAACCCCAAATATAACAGCTCGGAGAGATCAACCCAATTAATCCTAGAAGAGACTGTGCAATTGGAATGCATCCATACTCTGAAGAAAATTAGGGAGATGCTTCATCACTTAGCACGTAGCAGGGCTTATATTAGGTGCTGAGAATACTAAGATAAGTAGAACATGGGCTTTGTCCCAACGTATAGGCAGATTGGGGAAAAAGCAGCACAGTTAAGCCCAAAGGAAGGGCCATGCTAGTGTGTTCTGCTTCACTTTATTTTCTTCATGTAGATCTTTTATGTGCCTAAAAATAATACACTAGATATTCTTAGATTTATGTTATAGTCTCTTTTAAGTACTTTCAATCTTACCGGAAAACCTTTTTCCATTTAAACGTGGTTTTCTAAGTGTTTTCTCTTTCAAAAATGTATATGGCACATTTACTGTACATAAAATGTGTATATACATTTTAAAGGTATTATTTAATGTTTACAACCAACTCAAAGCTAGATACTTATAATATTTACATGTGAATTTATTCTTACCTTTATGACTTAGTTTTTCAAAGGATTACCACTTAAGATCTATAGGAAATAAGCTGTGTTTTGCAGAAACTCACTTGTTGGGCAGGGTTTACAAATCTCTCTCTCTGATAAAAGTAGGTACACGTGTGTGGAGACTTTAAACTTGATTTTTTTTTTTTTTTTTTTTGTGGTATGCGGGCCTCCCTCTGTTGCGGCCTCTCCCGCTGCGGAGCACAGGCTCTGGACGCGCAGGCCCAGCGGCCATGGCTCACGGGCCCAGCCGCTCCACGGCATGTGGGATCCTCCCAGACCGGGGCGCGAACCCGGTTCCCCTGCATCGGCAGGCGGACGCGCAACCACTGCGCCACCAGGGAAGCCCCTAAACTTGATTTTATAGTGAACTCCTTTCTCTTTTTTTTTACTTAGCTTGCCTGCTTCCTCTAGCCAACAATAGCATTATATTCCCTCATAACCCTCATCATAACTATCAGTATTATGTGTCTTAATATTTTTCTCCATATCCATAAGTGTTATAGATACATCTGCACACACGTTTACAAAAATGAGATTATTTTTTGGAGACTCTTTTTTTTCATTTCTTCCTGCCTAAGGGAAGTCCTTCCACTTAGCTGCAACAACTCTAATCCATTAAAAACAAAACTGTTGCATATATTGCAAGGTATGGTTATTTTATAGTCTGTTAACTTACTGATGGGCAATACTTTGTTTCCAGTTTTTGCTACTAAAACCAATATTGTAATAAATATCTTTATATTACAGACTTGTGGGATCGATCACCAGGGTGGCGTTACTGATTCAGAATGTTGCCACCAGCAATGCAGGGCAATACCCTTTCCCTTAAACTCCATCAGCAATAGATGACACTTTTCTAGTATGATAGTTGTGTAGTGGTATCTCATTGTTAACTTCGGTTATTATTTCCTGACTTCTAGTGACCTGGAGCATCTTTTCCTATGTTTGTAGGTAAGTTGGTATTCTTCTAAGAGTTGCCCTTTATTCTTTGTTCGTTTTTCTATTTGGTTATTGTCCTTTTGTGAGTTATTTATATATAACAGCTATTAACCATTTGTCTGATGCCTGCATTGCAGATAATTTTTTCAAAAACTAATCTTTGGCCTCTTGTCTGTTTAAGAAGTATCTTTTTTATTTATTTATTTTTGGCTTTGTTGGGTCTTCGTTGTTGCGCGCGGGCTTTCTCTAGTTGTGGTGAACGAAGGCTACTCTTCCTTGCACTGTGCAGGCTTCTCATTGCGGTGGCTTCTCTTGTTGCGGAGCACGGGCTCTAGGCGCGTGGGCTTCAGTAGTTGTGGTACATGGGCTCAGTAGTTGTGGCACACGGGCTTAGTTGCTCCGTGGCACGTGGGATCTTCCCGGACCAGGGCTCGAACCCGTGTCCCCTGCATTGGCTGGTGGATTCTTAACCACTGCACCACCAGGGAAGTCCCTAACATTTTAAATTTTAATCAGTTTTTTTCCTCTCTGTTTCTCTGGTCTACTGTTTTTGTTTTATGTTTTTAAAAGACTTTCTCCATTGATAAAATAGACATGTAATGTCCTATACTTAGATTTAATTTTTCTTTCCACTTTGATCTTATCTTTAGTCCATTTGGAATTTTTAGTTGTATATGTGGTATGAGAGGGGAGGGAGGGGGTCCACTTTTACTTACTTTCAGATGCATATCCAGTCCATTGTATCAGAACCATTTTTAAGGTAATGTATCCCTTTCCCAGTAAATATAAATTCCACAGTTGTTTTCGTATATCCTATGATAGTACTCGGGTTTTTTTTTTTAACATCTTTATTGGAGTATAATCTCTTGCGTCTCCCTCCCACCCTCCCTATCCCACCCCTCTAGGTGGTCACCAAGCACCGAGATGATCTCCCTGTGCTATGCGGCTGCTTCCCACTAGCTATCTATTTTACATTTGGTAGCGTATATATGTCCACGCCACTCTCTCCCTTCGTCCTGGCTTCCCCTTCCCCTTCCCCCTGTCCTCAAGTCCATTCTCTACGTCTGCGTCTTTATTCCTGTCCTGCCCCTAGGTTCTTCAGAACCTTTTTTTTTTTTTTTTAGTTCCCATACATATGTGTTAGCATACGGTGTTTGCTTTTCTCTTTCTGACTTACTTCACTCTGTATGACAGTCTCTAGGTCCATCCACCTCACTACAAATAACGTAATTTCGTTTCTTTTTATGGCTGAGTAATATTCCATTGTATATATATGTCACATCTTCTAGTACCGGTTTTTTTTTCCTTTTAAAACTGATTTTTTTTAAGGTATTCTCAGACATATAACTAGGGTTCATATCTTAGGAATATTGTATTCATTTTCCACCTCCCCTGGGCAAAAGGTACATAAAAACCCTATTGTGATTTTAATTGTACTAAATTTATATATAATCCGGGGACAGTTAATATTTTAATGTTATCTCTGTTTCTAATGTTGTTTCATTTTATCATCCCAATTCAAAAATATGGTTGTCTTTCCATTTGTTCAATCTTATTTTTTATACTTCAAATAGATTTTAATATATTTTTGTAATGATCGTTTCCTCTTTAATTAAATTTAATTCTAAGTGCTTTATAGGTTTTTGGCTATTTTCTATCTCTTGGGATAATATAGTTTCTTTTTTTTGTTTGTTGATACAGTGAGTTAATTGCACTGCTTAAGTTTTGAATGTTGTACCAGACATTCCTTATTCCTTGTATAAGCCTTACTTGGTCTTGATGCATTCTCTTATTATGTATAGGCTATATTTGATTTTCTAATACATTGTTAAGAATTTTTTAAAAGTTAGCTTTTATTCTTGTAGTGTCTTTATCTGATTTTTCTTTCAGGGTATTTGTAGCCTCTGAAAATAACTTGGGAAGTGTTCTGTCCTGTTCTTTTTTGGGATACTTTGTGGAGAATTGGTATTTTTTTCTCCCTTGGAAGTGTGGAAGAATTCACCAGAGGATTCATGTGGATTTAGAGGCTTGTTTTTCTTTCTAGGAAGGTTTTCAATTTATTTAATGCATATAGGGCTATTCAGATTATAAATTAAGTTTTGAGTGAACCTTCTTAGTTTGTGATTTTGAAGGAGTTTGGCTTTTTATATGTTATAGAATTTATTGGCATAAGGTTGTTCATATTACCTTATTCTTTTAATATTTGGAGGATCTGCACTGACAACACTTTATTCCTGATTTTGGTGACTTGTGACTTTTCTATTTTTGTCTTGATCAGTTTGGCTAGAGGTTTATCAATTTTATTGATGTTTTGAAAGAACCAGCTTTTGGTTTCATTAATTTTTTCCTCTAGTATTTTACTTTTTTCTAATTCATTGATTCCTGATCTTTATTATTTTCTTCTTTCTGCTTGTTATAGGTTTACTTTTTTGTTTTTGTAGTTTCTTAAGATGGAAGCTTAAAATATTGGTTTGAGACCTTTTTTTCTTACATAATGTATGTAATGCTATAAATTTTATTCTGAGCTCTGTTATTTTACATTTTTATTCAGTTCAAAAGATTTTCTAGTTTCCATTGTGATTTCTTCTTTGATCTTGGATTATTTAGAATTATGTATTTTAATATTCAAATACTTGGGCATTTTGAGATATACTTATATTGGTTTCTAGTTTAATTCCATGGTTTTCAGGGTATGTATGATTTTGGGTCTTTAAAAATTTGCTGAGATTTGTTTTGTGGCTCAGAATGTGGTCAGTATTGGGGAAGATTACATGTACAATTGAAAACAGTGGATCCTGCATTGTTGGGTAGAGCAGTCTATATGTATATTAGACCTATATCCTACAGATGTCAGTTTGGAAAGTTGGTTAATGTTCTTCAAGTCTTCTACATTGTTAACTGATTTTTTTTTTGGTCTCCTTGTTCTGAAGGTTTTTGGGAGAGCGGGGTTTAAGTATTTAAGTTCAATTGCGAATTATTCTAATTCTCATTTCAGTTCTATCAGCTTTTGTTTATGTATTTTGAAGCTCTGTTATTAGGTGCAAACAAATTTAGGATTGTTAGGTTTTCTCCATGAATTGACCCCTACATCATCATGTAGTATCCCCCTTTTTCTCGTATAGACAATGTATAATTGGGTGTTACTGTTTTTAATACAATCTTACTGTCTCCAACTTTTACTTGGGATCATTTGATCATTTACATTAAACATTTTGATGTGATTAGGTTTCTATCTACTAACTTGCTATTTGTTTTCTATTTGTCTCATGTTCTTTGGTATTATTTTCCTGCGTCTTGCCTTCTTAAGGCTTGATTATTTTCTAATATTCTATTTTATCTTCACTTTTGGCTTATTAATTGCAGCTCTTTGTTTTATATTTTTAGTGGTTACTCTAGGGTTTACAATATACATCATTAACTTCTCACACTTCCTGTATGATGTCAGAATTTTACAGTGGTATACTGTCATCTTTTCCTCTCACTTTGCTTATGCTATTTTCTTAATATATTTTACTTATACGTGTTATAAACCATAATTTCCTAGATACTATTTTTGCTTTAAAGAGTCAGTTACATATATATATATATATATATATATATATATATATCACACTTCCTGTATGATGTCAGAATTTTACAGTGGTATACTGTCATCTTTTCCTCTCACTTTGCTTATGCTATTTTCTTAATATATTTTACTTATACGTGTTATAAACCATAATTTTCTAGATACTATTTTTGCTTTAAAGAGTCAGTTACATATATATATATATATATACATATATACATTTGTGTGTGTGTGTGTTTACTGATGTCTTTTCTAGTTCCAGCGATCTTTATTTGTTTGTTCTAAGTTTCTATCTAGTATCATGTTACTTTTGCCTAAAGAAATTTCTTTAGTATTTCTTGTAGAGCAGGTCTGCTGGCAATGATTGTTCTCAGCTCTTGCTTATCTGAAAAAGTCTATCTGCCTTTGTTTCTGAAATATTTTATTTGGGATTTGAATTCTAGGCTGACAGTTTTCTCCCCATTACTTTAAAGATATTGCTCTGTTATGCCGTAGCTTATGTAGTTTCTGAGAGATGTCTTTTATTATTCTGATCTTTGTTCTTCTATGAGTAATATTTCTCTTTTTCTCTGGCTGCCTTCAGGATTTTTTTTTTAAACTTTTTTTTTTTTTACCTTTGGCTGTGAAGTGCATAGGTGTGTTATCATTTATAATTGTCCTGCTTGGGGTTCTCTACGTTTCTTTGATCTGTAGCTTATTGTCCTTCCTAATTTTTCATCCATTATCTTTTTGAATATTTCTTCCTCCTTTCTGCTGCTTCTTGTGGACTATTTTGACAAGTACATTAGTCTAATTGATATTGCTTCATAGGTCTTGGATTCTCTGCACTCCCCCCTTCAGTTTTCAGTCAGAATAATTTCTATTGATCTGTCCTCAAATTTACTAATTCTTCCTGCTGTGTCTGGTCTTTTGTAAGCTCAGTGAAAGCATTCTTCATCTTTGAGATAAAGTAATTTGTCTCGTATTTTCATAGAACTTAAAACAATTTTCCACATCTTTGCTGAACTTTTGTTTATTCATGTTGTCTATCTTTTTCTCTAGATATTTAAATATCTTAAGTACAAAGTCTCTATTTGATAGTTTCAACATCTCTGCCATCTCAGGGTCTGATTATGTTGATAGCTTTATCCCTTTGACATTGGGTATCTTTTCTTGCTTTGTTTTGGTGTCTTGTAATTTTTGATTGGCTGCATGACATTATGTAAAAGAATAGTACATAGTGAGATAAAAAGTTATTACGCTAAGACATGGACGTGCCTCTTATTCTGCAAGGTGTTAGTGTCTGTCGAGGGGAGTAAATGAATCAGTTTGTTCAGTATATGTGCTAAGTTACTGCTTTGTTGTTGCTAGTGAACTGTCATATCACCAGAGACTTCAAGTTTCTCCAGGAATGCATTGCTTTACCTGGAGACTTCTGTGAGACCTGGAGTGCCACAGAATTTTTCTTCTCAGTGTTCCTGCTATACCCTCAACTTTCCGCTAGTCCTGAACTCCAGTGACACAAGGGACCCCTTTCTGTGCTTTTTGCGTCTATCTTGGAAGTAGTCTGGGTGAAGTTGTGGATGGATGAGTGTGTGGGGTCTCAGTTTTCCTACACCAGATGCAGTTGTAGGCTGGCCTGGATGACTGAGTCTGAGCTGGGACTTTGTCAGCATGTCTGTCCCTTTCTCTCGTGGTAGCCAAACTCTGCCTTGTGTCAATGGTAGGCTTTTTTGCCAGTGAGTTTTCTATTCTTACATCAGTATGGCTGATGTCTTATTTGTATCACTGTAGAATTCTGAGCCTCAGTGAGTTTCTTGCCTCACCCCAGGAGCAGATGAGTTTTACCTAGTGTTCAGTGCAGGGCAGTTGTGTTCATGATTTTTGTTTCTCACCCAGTGGCTGCTATCCTTTGAACCTCGGAAGAGGGCTAGGCAGAGGGTCTCTTTGTCTCTCCCAGTGGCAGATAACTTCTTCTCCTCCTCTAGCACAGTCCACCTTTGCCTGGAGGAAGCAGGAGTATTTACTGTCCCTTTCTCTGTGGCAGATGGCTTTTGCTTCATTTGATGTTAGAGTCTTGGATGAAGCCAGTTTTTATGCTTGTCCCCCAGTGGTAGCTGATCCCTACCTGCATGCCAACACTTCCAAGAGTAGCTCTCTTAGGTCTCCTGTTTTTTTTCTAGTCTTTTGTCTTAGCACCTGGAGAAGGATTATGCAGAAGAGTAGGTGAGTGGCTGTGGAGTGTCCTTGCATCTGGGGCTTCCTGGGATACTAAGTGACTTTGCTAGCCCACATTCAGCTTTTAAAAATTTATTACAATTTTAGTCATCTTATATTGCTTAAAAATTAAAAGAAAAATTTTATTTGTAGTAAAAAAAAAAAAAAGCCTAACAAAATTTACCATCTTAACTATTTTTAAACTCACAGTTCAGTCAGGTCACCTGTATTCACATTGTTGTGCTTCACATCTCAAACTTTTTCATCTTGCACAACTGAAACTCTGTACCCACTGAACAGCACCTCTTCATTACCCCCTCTCCTGGGACCCTGGTAACCACCCTTCTGTTTTGTGTTTCTTATCAGCTTTTATGACTGTTCACTCTTTTTCCATTATCATGGCCAAAGGCAATTCCTATTTCTCTATGAAGGGTCAGTCCTATGAACTAGAACCTAGTTCACCTGGTTGCCTTGTGACTTAAGCTTTTTGGTGTCAAAAACATTATGAATTTGTAGGGTGTTCATCTTACATAAGTATTTTCTTTCTATATCTGCTTAGCTTAAATGTGCTTAGATTTCATTCTTTTCTTTTCCTCTGGTAATACCTGTTGGACTGTGTGTGTGTGTGTGTGTGTGTGTGTGTGTGTGTAATCTACTGATGGAAAAGTTTTTTTTCTCCTTTAGTTGACTGTTATCAAGCATTGGAGAATTTGCTAGTATTGAACTATCCTTGCATCAGGAGCAAACCCTTTTAAAAAATAATTTATTACTTTTTATAACTTTGCTTGATTCTATTTGATAACTTGGAAAGATATTTAGAATATGTACATCTGTATTCACAAGTGAGATTGTTCTATAATATTTTTCTTGATGCTGAGTCAGATTTTTGTATAATAATTTTGGTGGATACATAAATTAACTTAGAAAGTATTCATGTCTTTCCTTGCGCTGTAATTGGAACTGTCTCTTAAAGGCTAATACTCAGGTGTGAACCAACCACTGGATCATAGTTGGTTTTTTTTTATGATCCCCCAGTGGTACATATGTAATCTTTTTTCCAATTTCGTCTGTATATCTGTCCATTAAAGTTTCCAGCTTCTTTTCGGGTCAAGTTTTGGCTAGGAAATATTCCATTTGCTCTTTTTTTTTTTTTTTTGCGGTACGCGTACCTCTCACTGTTTTGGCCTCTCCCGTTGCGGAGCACAGGCTATGGACGCGCAGGCTCAGCGGCCATGGCTCACGGGCCCAGCCGCTCCGCGGCACGTGGGATCTTCCCGGACCAGGGCACGAACCTGTGTCCCCTGCATCGGCAGGCGGACTCTCAACCACTGCGCCACCAGGGAAGCCCCCCAGTTTATTTGCTTTTTAAAATTATTTATTTTATATTGAAATATAATTGACATGTATTACACTGTATTAGTTTCAGGTGATTTCTGAATTGATTACCACAGTAAGCTTAGTTTACATCTGTCACCACACATAGTTACAATAGCTTTTTTCTTGTGAAGAGAACTTTTAAGATTTACTCTCTTAGCAACATTCTAATATCTGATACCTTACTGTTAACTGTAGTCACTATGCTTTACATTACATCCTCAGGACTTACTTATTCTATCACTGGAAGGCTGTACTTTCTGACCACTTTCACCCATTTTTCCCACCCCCATACTCAGCCTCTGGCAACCACCAGTCTCTTCTTTGTGTCTGTGATCTCTGGATATCTGTATGTACCCATTTGCTTTATAAGCTTTTAAATTTGTTACCTTGGGATAACATGTATTATAGTATTCCCTAATGCATAATTACATTTCTACTGTCACACACTTTTTTCTTATTCCCAATATTGTCTTTTTTTTTAACTGTTCTTTCCATAAATGGTCCATGTGTTGCTTTGCTGTTTTATTAATTTTTTTAATAAAAATTCTTTTGGTTTTAAAAAATCATTTCTACTCTGTTTTTTCCTTGTTTTCTTTTTCATGACTTTTTGCTTATATTTTTTCAATTCTCTGTCCTCATCTATTTCTTTTTGCTTTGTCTTTTTTTTTCAAAAAAGAAGAAAAAAACCTTTAACTATGAAGGCATTGACATTAGAAATATTGTTCTGAATATATCCTTTGCTATATTCTATGTGTTTTTATTGAGGAATTACTCCCCTTTTCATTGTTTTTAGATAGTTGGTAATTTTATTTCTTCTTTGAATCAAGAGTTTCTAGGAATTGTTTTTAAATTTCTGATTATTATTTTTAGGTCTTCAATTTTGTATTTCCATCTAAATTTTGATTTACATTCAGAGATTATAATCTGTAAAACATTCTCATTTTTAAATAACTAAGATTTTTTTGAATGTCTAAGTATATGATTTACTTTTATAAATATTCCCAAGAGATTTGAATAACGGTATCTTCTCTATTGAGGAATGTGATTTTCTATTTTTCATCTGCTAAATTGTTTGTTGATTTATTTTAAATTATTTTATGTTCTAACTTATATCTGTTCTGTTAAATTTGATTAATTCAAAAATTGTGTATTGAGTTTTACATTCTAATCACATTTTTATATCTTCATTAAACTTAAAATTTATTTTTTGTTATTTTAAATTGTTGTGAAATATAAGTGACATAAAACTTAACCATCCCCCTCCCCATAGCCCTTGGCAATCACCATCCTACTTTCTGGTTTTTTGAGTTTGACAATTTTAGATACCTCATATAACTAGCATCATATATTATTTGTCTTTTTGTGTCTGGCTTATTTCAATTAGCATGATGTCCTCAAAGTTTATCTATATTATAGCATGTGTCAAGATTTCTTTCTTTTTTTGAGATTGAATAATATTACATTGTATTTATGCTACATGAACATGGATGTTTCAATGTCTTTTGAATCCCTGCTTTAAATTCTTTGGGGTATATAACTGGAAGTGGAATTGCTGTATATTGTTGTAATTCTTCATTTAATTTTTTGAGGACTTACTATACCATTTACCACAGTAGTTATACCACTTTGCATTTTCATCAGCAGTGCACAAGGGATCCAGTTTCTCTGCATCCTGGCTAATACTTGTTATTTTCTGGACTTTAAAAAAAAGCCATTCTGGGGGCTTCCCTGGTGGCGCAGTGGTTGCGCGTCCGCCTGCCGATGCAGGGGAACCGGGTTCGCGCCCTGGTCTGGGAGGATCCCACGTGCCGCGGAGCGGCTGCGCCCGTGAACGGGAGAGGCCACAACAGTGAGAGGCCCGCATACTGCAAAAAAAAAAAAAAAGCCATTCTGATGGGTTTGAAGTAACATCTCATTGTGGTTTTCATTTGCATTTCTGTAATAATTAGTGATGTTGAGCATTTTTTCATGTGCTTACTGACCATTTGTGTATCTTCTTTGGAGGAATGTCTAAGTCCTTCGCCCATTTTTTAGTTGGATTTTTGTTGTTGTTGAATTGTAGTTCTTTGTATATTCTGGATACAAACCTCTTATCAAATACATGATTTGCAAATATTTTTCTCCCATTCTGTGCGTTGCCTTTTCACTCTGTTGATAGTATCCTTTTGATACACAAAAACTCTCAGTTTTGCTTTAGTGCAGTTTATCTGTTTTTTCTTTTGTCGCCTATGCTTTTGGTGTCATATCCAAGAAATCATTGGCAAATCCATTATCATGAAGCTCTTCTCCTGTGTTTTATTTTAAGTTTTATAATTTTATGTGTTCATTAAATTTTGGTAGATTTGCTTGTATATTTACCTGTGTATTGTTAGGGACATATAACTCCATGACTCTTTTTAAAATTATCCTTCTTTTTTGTACTGAATGCCTTTAAAATTAAATTCATCCTAGACTGATGTTAATACTGCCATTCCTGTTTTTCTTTTTGAGAGAGACTTTAAATATGTATGATTTTACTGGACTAAATGACTTATTCTGTCATTAACTTTTCCTTTTTAATTTGTTTTACGTTTGTTTTATGATATAGTGTTTTTTTCAGCATTTTGTTTTTTCTTTTACCCATTTTATTATCTCAGCTTTTTAATAGTCACATTAACATAATAACTGTCCCTGTGTTTTTCTTAATTACAATTTTTCATTCATTTCTTCATACTTTTGTGAATTTAATCAAATTGCTATTTATATTCTTTTATTTCCTACATGACCCCCATCAATTTGGAAGATACGCGTCACTGTGCTGTTTGACTAATAGTATTCCAACCCCAACTTCATGTTTATAGCTCGTGTAGTGCTGATGTGTGAGAAAGAAAATGCACCATTTCCTTAAGACAACTCTGTTTGACAAAATTTTTTTTTTTTTGGTAATGTACTGCCATTGCCAGAACATTTTAGTAACTGACATACAAACCTCTGGTGTCTACAGTGTGAAGGCCTCCCTCTTAGACGTGATGCCAATGGTTGCCTGTTGCTTGCTGTGATAAGAGTTAGGAAATAACTTTTCCACTACATCTTACAGCAAGGTGATTGCCATTTTTCTTAAATTCTCTCCTTTGTGAGTTTTCATTATATTGGCATCCTGATATCGTGGAGTACTAGGGATGTTTTATTCTAAGGTTAGGAGTCTACGGACAGATTGTACTGCTAGTACTATTTTCATAATTTGCTAGAGATTTCTATTTTAAGAGTAGTTCATTGATCTCTTCAAACCTTGGGCAGAAAAATTACTTTAGCCCTAATTTAGTTTTAAAAAGATTTGAGATTGTTATCCCAGTTTCTAACCTTAACTTGGAAATCATAACAATCTTTGATCTCCATATTGTTAAAATATTTTCTGAAAAGTCTTGTTGTGAAGTCATAAACTGTGTACTGGGAACAATCACAGTCATGAAAATCAACTCATTCTCACTGAGTATGTATAATGCGCTTGGGTGGGGTTGTGTTTAGATCTTGCCTTAGTTTGGTTGGGCTGCCGTAACAAAATGCTGCAGACTCAGTAGCTTAAGCAACACAGATTTATTTCCTCACAGTTCTGGGTACTGACAGTCCCAGACCAGGGTTGGTCTGTAGTGAGGACTTTCCTCCTGGCTTGCAGATGGCCATCTTCTCCCTGTGTCCTCACATGACAGAGACAGAGTGCACTGGTGTCTCTTCTTATAAGGACACCAGCCCTGTTGGATTAGAGCCGTACCTTATTTAACCTTATCACCTCCTCATAGGCCATATCTCCAAATACAGTCACGTTGGGGGTTAGGCATCAACAAAAACATTTTGGGCAGACACACACATTCTGTCCATAACAGATCAAAAGCCTAAATTCTTGGAAAATAAGGCTTTAACTCTTGGTTAAGTTTCCTATCAGCGTGAGTTGTTAATAGTTTGACTTTCAACCACTCAAGTAAAATTGCACATTCATGTTCTTATATAAATAATTTGAAGAGATCAAAACCTCACCCAGAGAAGGTCTTTGTAAAATTACCATGTGAACAAGTATGTTGGTTTGTGAGAAAGGATATATAACTGGGTTTGTTTCCTCAGAATAAAGATATGGTCTGCAAAGATTTGTTGTTGGCACTATGTAGAGTCATTCTCCGGGATCTGCAAGAAAATGCTGCTTAGGCTTCTGGCTGTGCCTCAGTGGTTGCTTTTCAAGCAGGACATTAGCAAGGAAGGGAACAGAGTAACGGCTATTCTTTATCCATTTTTCCTCTTTTGGGGAAGATGTTTATTTCATTTGGATCTAAGGCAAGAAAACACGTATTTACTGAATGCCTACTGCAGTGGGTTGAATGGTGGCTCTCGAAAAGTTTTGTCCATTTCTGAATTTGTCAAACCTGTGAATTTTACCTTATTTGGAAAAAGAGTTTTTGCATATGCACTCAAGTTAAGGACCTTGAGATGAGGTCATTCTGGATTACCTGGGTGAGCCCTAAATCCCATAAGTGTCCTTATAAGAGTCAGAAGAGAGGAAGGCAGTATGAAGACAGAGCCAGGTATTGGAGGGATGCCGCCACAAGCTAAGAAACACCGCATAATGCCAGCAGCCACCAGAAGCGTGACGAGGCAAGGAATAGTTTCTCTTCTAGAGCCTTCTGAGTGGTGTGGCCCTGTCACCACCTTAATTTTGGACTTCTGGCCTCCAGAAGTGTGAGGGTGGAATTTCGGTGTTAGCCACCAAGTTTGTGGTAATTTGTTAGGGCAGCTTCAGGAAACTAATCCCCGCCCAGCCCCCCTGCCATGGGGAAGGCATTCTTCCCATGCAGAATTGCATGGGAAGGGGTGCAGAATTGAGCAAGACAGGGTCCTTGTCACCAAGAAATCAACGTTTTTTGAAATGTAAACAAAAACCTAGTAAAATATTGCAATAAATTGTGTAGTAGAAGTTTGTACAGAGTGTACTGAGAGCATTGAAGGGTACAGCTAACTTTGCTAATTTGGAGAGATTCATTGAGGATGAAACTTTCCATCTGGGTTTGAATGAGGAGTAAGAGTGTGCCTGGAAGAAAGGGGATGAGGGAGAAACCTGTGGGAAATGTCATGTCCTGCTCCTTTAACCTCCATCTGGGAGACCAGCACCCCATCTGAAAGCTCAGTATTTTCCAGTATTGAGAGGAGAGCTGTTTCTTGAAGTGACATTGTCAGCTTGAAGCCGCCGGGATTGAGTAGTTTGTCTCTGTGATAAATGTAAAAGATATTTAAAAAAAGCAGTCCCTTTGGCAGCTCAGAGAGTAGTATGAAGTCAGTGCCCTACGTGTCCTGAGGCCACAGTTATAAAGACTTTCTGTGCTCTGTGATTGGGGGTCTGAAAACTTGTGCATCAAGAGCCAGAAAGCAAATATTCTAGACTTTGTTGGCCATGTAAGGTGTCTGGGTGTGTGTGTGTGTGTGTGTGTGTGTGTGTATGTGTATATATATTTATTTTTCCAAACACACACACACACACATATATGTTTACAGCCATTTTGTGTGTGTGTGTGTGTGTGTGTGTGTGTGTGTGTGTAGATATAAAATAACCCTTTAAAAATGTAAAAATTATTTTGGGGAGCAGACCTTACAAAAACAGGTCATGGGTTCTGTTTGGTCTGCTGACTCTTGTTCTATGATATAATAATATCTTAAATTGGGGGTCTTTTTTTCTTTCAAAAGGAGAGTCAAGTATTTCTGCTATAAAGAACAGATATTAAATATGAACAGCTTAAAATCTGAGCCAAGGTATGAATGATTGAACTTTATAGCTTTCTAACCTCAAACAAAGATTGAACGAGTGTAGAAACGGCCAGATAAATGCTTAAGTTTTATTTAATATCTTTGCCTTTTTTTAATAAATGGAACCTAAAAAGTATATATTTCAAAGATCCGAAAAGAAGAGGAAGCGTGCCATCTTGATGATTTCTTTAATAATACCACTTTAAAAGACTACATTTCTGTTTAGTAAGTGACAGCACTTTTAAAAGACCATTTCTTTTTCGTCGGCACAGATGTTTCTCTATGTGAGATGTATTGTGCTTTTCAAGATGCTGCAACAAGGTTGTGTTCTTTAGGATGAATGATTAAATGGACATTTCACATCATCTTGTGAAAGGACTTTATTATTAGATTGTCTTCTCTTTTTTCACTCACAGCTCCTGAAACATCCCCAACAAGGTGCTTTTATCTTTAGAACCTATCAACAAATTATTATTTTGAATTCTTTCAAGGTAAGCTTGTATAGCTACCTCAGAGATCACTTATTTTTGGTTCCAACAAAACTGTTGCAAATTAGGTGTTATAAAAACATTATACTGAGCTTAAAATGAAAAGAATATTAAGGATATTTCAAAAGCTGTCTTACAGCTCAGACTTTCTTTCAGACAGTAGTACATTTCCCATTTGTTCTTCTTTCCCCCACTGAATACATAGAGTTCAATTGAATCAATAAAAATTTCTAAAGTAAAAGGTAATTTGGGATACAAATTCTAGAAGTCAATTTCAGATACAGAATTAGAATACTTAGTAGTCAGTCTTGTGCTTCATGTGGTACTCATATCCTGTTTCTAGGGTACAAACCCCTCCCCTCCCAACACCACCAAGTCCTAACCTCATCTTCTTTTAGCCTTTAGCTCTCACCCTTTCCTTCTTTCAGAGGAGAATACCAAGTCAGTTAAATTCAGACCAACTGTGATGTAGTTGGTGAAATCTGGCAAAAAGAATTAGCATCCTATTTCTTCCAGGGCCTGTTTAGTTATTTACACCCACTCATCTGTAAAACGGGGACAACGTTTATTCTGCATTTGTTGAGAGGATTACAGAAGTTGTGTGCAAAGTTTCATCACAGCGCTTGGCACAGATACGGCCAACAGATAGTAGTACATATTATTCTTAGACAGTGTTCTACTCTCCAATCTAGAGGAAGAGAGAGAGAACACATTGAATAACTTGTAATGTTAAAGCTGTGATAAGAACTGTAGTAGAGGGAAGTAATGGTTATTCCTTCTAGAGGTTCTAAGAAGCTCTGTAGAGGGATGGCCTGTGAGCCACACCTTTTTGGGTGGGTTGCTTTGAATGGGTGGAGGGAGAGGAAAGGGCTGTCTAGACACAGGAAGCAGCTTGAGCTCAGGGTGAGGCAGGAAGTGCTGGGTGTGTATAGGGCTGAGGTCCACTGTGGCTGGTTTAGCCCACAGCAATGCTTTCTTTGGAAATATACAATGCTTTCGAAAATCTAAGCCAACAGAGTAACCTGAGAGATTTCACTTAAATCTACATTTCCAATTTTTCTTGAAAAATTTGTTTACAACTGTTGGTTGAAGCTTATCACCATTTCTTAGCCTCACATTGTTTTAATTAATATATTTTAGCATTTTAATATAGCTCAGATCTTCTTCCGTTATTTTAAAAAATGTCTTGGTTATTATTGCTGCTTTATTCAGTGTGTTCTGGTAGGCAATCTCTTTTGGCTTGGATTGATATTTTTATCATGTGAAGGAAGCATTCTTTTCTTTCTTCACTAAGAATTATCATTAAGAATAGACTTTGAATGTTATCAAGTATTTTGGGGCATGTTATGTTATCATTTTTCTTTTTGACATGTTGATGCTTTGCATTATGGTATGTTTCTTTTCTATAGTAAGTTAGTAAGTGTCCCATGTTTTTCCGTACTCTAGAGCATGAGAATGATCTTTTCTTTTAAAAGTTACTGTAAAAAAAAAACAAAAAAACAAAACTGTGGGGCTTCCCTGGTGGCGCAGTGGTTGCGCGTCCGCCTGCCGAGGC
>NC_041226.1:49134794-49135324 GCF_002837175.3 Physeter macrocephalus | reverse complement strand
GGGCCTGCGCGTCCGGAGCCTGTGCTCCGCAACGGGAGAGGCCGCAGCAGAGGGAGGCCCGCATACCACAAAAAAAAAAAAAAAAAAAAGAAAGAAAAAAAAAAAAGAAAAGTTACTGTAAAATATATTACCTATTCTTTAAATGTTGAGAAACTTCATGTTTGTATCTATCTTTTTAAAATAATTATTTGTTTTTTTTCCCTGTGCAACCCCACTGAATTGGATCTGTAGTTATTGATTCAGTCAGATTTCCTACTTTTTTTTTTTTAAGTATTTATTTATTTATTTGGTTGCGACGGGTCTTAGTTGTGGCATGTGGGATCTTCTAGTTGCGGCATTCAGGCTCTTACTTGTAGCATGTGGGATCTAGTTCTCTGACCAGGGATCGAACCTGGGCCCCCTAAGTTGGGAGCCCGGAGTCTTAACTACTGGACTGCCAGGGAAGTCCCCCTACTTCTTTTTTTTTTTTTTTGCAGTATGTGGGCCTCTCACTGTTGTGGCCTCTGCCGTTGCGGAGCACAGGCTCTGGA
>NC_041226.1:49085328-49134657 GCF_002837175.3 Physeter macrocephalus | reverse complement strand
GCGGACCTCTCACTGTTGTGGCCTCTCCCTTTGCGGAGCACAGGCTCCGGACGCGCAGGCTCAGCGGCCATGGCTCACGGGCCCAGCCGCTCCGCGGCATGTGGGATCTTCCCGGACCGGGGCACGAACCCGTGTCCCCTGCATCGGCAGGCGGATTCTCAACCACTGCGCTACCAGGGAAACCCCCCCTACTTCTTTTAAATCAATGTTGATTAATAGCCTTGGTTACCTCCAGAATTTAGTAGCATAAATTTAAACATAATATATTTAAAAAGTTTTTACTTGGTAGTTAAAAGCAATTCTTAATTTCATGATTTTTATATCTTATATCTTTGAAATAAACTAGTTTATGATTTATTCTTTTTAAATTTTTTCTTCCTGTTTTATTGAGGTGCAACTGGCATACAGCACTGTATAAGTTTAAGGTGTACAGCATAATGATATGACTTACATATATTATCATGTGATCACTACAAGTTTAGTGAACATCGTTTCGTGTAGATACAAATATTTCCTTGTAATGAGAACTCTTAGGATTTATTCTCTTAACTTCCATATATAACATACAGCAGTGTTAATTAATCATGCTGTACGTTGCATACCTAATACATATTTATCCTATAACTGGAAGTTTGTACCCTTTGATCACCTTCACCCACATCCCCCTCTCTTCTCTTATCTCTTTTTCCATGAATTTGTTTGTTTTGAAGTATAATTGACCTACAGCACTTTGTTAGTTTCTGGTGCACAACACAGTAATTTTATGTTTATGAACATTACAAAATGATCACCATGATAAGTCTAGTTTCCATCTGTCACCATACAAAGACATTACAGTACTATTGACTGTATTCCTCATGCTGTACGTTTCATCTGCGTGACTCATGTATAACTGGAAGTTTGTACCTCTTAGGCGACCACCTGTTTGTTCTATTAATCTGTTTCTGTTTTATTATATTTGTTCATTTGTTTTTTAGATTCCACATGTAAGTAAAGTCATATGGTATTTCTCTTTCTCTGACTTATTTCACTTAGCATACTACCTTCTAGGTCCGTCCTTGTCACAAATGGCAGGGTTTCATTCTTTTTTATGGCTGAGTAATATTCCATTTTATATATATCTTCTTTATCCATCCGTCAATGAGCACTTAGGTTGCTTCCATATCTTGGCTATTGTAAATAATGCTGATGTGAACATAGGGGTCCATGTATCTTTTTAAATCATTGTTTTTGTTTTCTTTGGAAAAATATCCAGAAGTGGAATTGCTAGATCACATGAGAGTTCTATTTTTAATTTTTTGAGGAAACTCCATACTGTTTTCCATAGTGGCTGCACAATTTACATTCCCACCAACAGTGCACAAGGGTTCAATTTTCTCCACATCCTCCTAACACTTGTTTTTGTTGTCTTTTTGATAATAGCCTTTCTGACAGGTGTGGGGTGATAGCTCATTGTAGTTTGGATTAGCATTTTCCTGATGATTAGTGATGTTGAGAATCTTTTCATGTGTCTGTTGGCTGTATGTCTTCCTTGGAAAAATGTCTGTTCAGGTTCTCTGCCCACTTTCTAATTGGGATTTTTTTTTTTTTTTTTATGTTGAGTTGTACGAGTTTCTTTGTATATTTCGGATATTAGCCCCTCATCAGATATATTGTTTACAGATACCTTCTCCCATTCAGTAGGTGGCCTTTTAATTTTGTTGATAGTTTTCCTTCACTGTGCAAAAGCTTTTTAGTTTGATAACTCATTTTACCATTAAAAAAATATTCAAGTTTAGTACATTTTTTTCTGTTTTCTGTTGCATTTTCTAATTGGTTATTTCCAAGTGTTTGGATTTTACATTTAGTTATTTTTTAGTTAGAAAATCTGATTTACAATTTCTGCATTTTGGCATTTATTTAAAATTCTTTGTCATGGTGTATATGGTTAATTTAGGTAAAATTTCTCTCTATATTAAAAACAGAGTGTATTTACTCAGTATAAAGTTTGTCGTAAATATGCTGACTTTTGTCTTTTGCTCTTGAAGAGTTCTGCTTAGCTTCTTGAAGAAAGATAATATGTAAATGAACATTATTTAGAGTTTCTCAGAGTCATAGAACAATTGGAGTCAGTAGGAATTTGGTGAAAAAGTTGACCCCAAGAGATCCTAAGGAAGCCAATATTCTCCTTGAAAATACACACACACCAGTATGTGGGCCTCTCACTGTTGTGGCCTCTGCCGTTGCGGAGCACAGGCTCTGGACGCGCAGGCTCAGCGGCCACGGCTCACGGGCCCAGCCGCTCCGCGGCATGTGGGATCTTCCCGGACCCGGGCACGAACCCGTGTCCCCTGCATCGGCAGGCGGGCTCTCAACCACTGCGCCACCAGGGAAGCCCTCCCCCTACTTCTTTTATTTTTTTTATTTTATTTTTTTTGCCGTACGCGGACCTCTCACTGTTGTGGCCTCTCCCTTTGCGGAGCACAGGCTCCGGACGCGCAGGCTCAGCGGCCATGGCTCACGGGCCCAGCCGCTCCGCGGCATGTGGGATCTTCCCGGACCGGGGCACGAACCCGTGTCCCCTGCATCGGCAGGCGGACTCTCAACCACTGCGCCACCAGGGAAACCCCCCCTACTTCTTTTAAATCAATGTTGATTAATAGCCTTGGTTACCTCCAGAATTTAGTAGCATAAATTTAAACATAATATATTTAAAAAGTTTTTACTTGGTAGTTAAAAGCAATTCTTAATTTCATGATTTTTATATCTTATATCTTTGAAATAAACTAGTTTATGATTTATTCTTTTTAAATTTTTTCTTCCTGTTTTATTGAGGTGCAACTGGCATACAGCACTGTATAAGTTTAAGGTGTACAGCATAATGATATGACTTACATATATTATCATGTGATCACTACAAGTTTAGTGAACATCGTTTCGTGTAGATACAAATATTTCCTTGTAATGAGAACTCTTAGGATTTATTCTCTTAACTTCCATATATAACATACAGCAGTGTTAATTAATCATGCTGTACGTTGCATACCTAATACATATTTATCCTATAACTGGAAGTTTGTACCCTTTGATCACCTTCACCCACATCCCCCTCTCTTCTCTTATCTCTTTTTCCATGAATTTGTTTGTTTTGAAGTATAATTGACCTACAGCACTTTGTTAGTTTCTGGTGCACAACACAGTAATTTTATGTTTATGAACATTACAAAATGATCACCATGATAAGTCTAGTTTCCATCTGTCACCATACAAAGACATTACAGTACTATTGACTGTATTCCTCATGCTGTACGTTTCATCTGCGTGACTCATGTATAACTGGAAGTTTGTACCTCTTAGGCGACCACCTGTTTGTTCTATTAATCTGTTTCTGTTTTATTATATTTGTTCATTTGTTTTTTAGATTCCACATGTAAGTAAAGTCATATGGTATTTCTCTTTCTCTGACTTATTTCACTTAGCATACTACCTTCTAGGTCCGTCCTTGTCACAAATGGCAGGGTTTCATTCTTTTTTATGGCTGAGTAATATTCCATTTTATATATATCTTCTTTATCCATCCGTCAATGAGCACTTAGGTTGCTTCCATATCTTGGCTATTGTAAATAATGCTGATGTGAACATAGGGGTCCATGTATCTTTTTAAATCATTGTTTTTGTTTTCTTTGGAAAAATATCCAGAAGTGGAATTGCTAGATCACATGAGAGTTCTATTTTTAATTTTTTGAGGAAACTCCATACTGTTTTCCATAGTGGCTGCACAATTTACATTCCCACCAACAGTGCACAAGGGTTCAATTTTCTCCACATCCTCCTAACACTTGTTTTTGTTGTCTTTTTGATAATAGCCTTTCTGACAGGTGTGGGGTGATAGCTCATTGTAGTTTGGATTAGCATTTTCCTGATGATTAGTGATGTTGAGAATCTTTTCATGTGTCTGTTGGCTGTATGTCTTCCTTGGAAAAATGTCTGTTCAGGTTCTCTGCCCACTTTCTAATTGGGATTTTTTTTTTTTTTTTTATGTTGAGTTGTACGAGTTTCTTTGTATATTTCGGATATTAGCCCCTCATCAGATATATTGTTTACAGATACCTTCTCCCATTCAGTAGGTGGCCTTTTAATTTTGTTGATAGTTTTCCTTCACTGTGCAAAAGCTTTTTAGTTTGATAACTCATTTTACCATTAAAAAAATATTCAAGTTTAGTACATTTTTTTCTGTTTTCTGTTGCATTTTCTAATTGGTTATTTCCAAGTGTTTGGATTTTACATTTAGTTATTTTTTAGTTAGAAAATCTGATTTACAATTTCTGCATTTTGGCATTTATTTAAAATTCTTTGTCATGGTGTATATGGTTAATTTAGGTAAAATTTCTCTATATATTAAAAACAGAGTGTATTTACTCAGTATAAAGTTTGTCGTAAATATGCTGACTTTTGTCTTTTGCTCTTGAAGAGTTCTGCTTAGCTTCTTGAAGAAAGATAATATGTAAATGAACATTATTTAGAGTTTCTCAGAGTCATAGAACAATTGGAGTCAGTAGGAATTTGGTGAAAAAGTTGACCCCAAGAGATCCTAAGGAAGCCAATATTCTCCTTGAAAATACACACACACACACACACACACATATATATATATGTGTATTTTCAAGGAGATGAGGGACATACTTTAAAGAGCCTTTTTAAAAAATCTTTGTAGAGTATTATGCATCTATAATACATTCAGTTTCTTAAGTGAAAAATGCCGTGTGTGGGCATCTTCACTTTGGTTCTTTCTCTTTGCTCCTGCTCTGTAGGTGCACCATGCTTCAAGTACAGGGCAAGTCTTCATGTCTTAGCTTAGTTGATTTCTTGTTTCTGATATGTGGTTTATTTCTCTAAGCTGTTTCTTATTCTTTAAATTGAGATATGTATACATATACCCAGAGACCTCAAATTGAGATATATATACACACACACACATACATACATATATATAATATACATATACCTAGAGACTTTATACTTAAAAAGTAGAACATAAAACGATCTAAAAAGTGATGAGTTAACATTTCTTTTTACTCTTATTTCTGTAGTGATATGATTATCTTGAAATTCAGCTTATTACTTTATTTTAGCGTAGTAACACTGTGATTTCAAATTTTGATTGGGAAGTTTGAAGAAAAATTTCACAGGGACTCTACCCAGGATATTTGCTCTTAGAAATTGAATCCTTTATACACGTGTGTCCCATAGAGGCGGCTCTATTCCTTTTTCCTTTGAGCTGTTTTGAAGTGGAACTAACTCCCTTGACAAGACTTTACTATCATAATACAGAGGAAGAATAGGAAAGACTTTCTTGAATTGTTTGACTTGGCTGTATTTTGTGGTTAGTGGGAGATAGATTTGAGTTGCTAAACACCTTGCTATCTTTACAGACAGAGAAAGATACCTAACAGTACTTGGGTTGGAGCTGGCGTCTAAAATCATCTGTTTCACATAACACAATCATTTATTTTCTAGGCACTTACAGTTTTTGAATATAATTTAATTTATGGTCTTGATGACCCAATGAAAAAATGCACAATTTCTGTCAGCAGTTTTGTTGCGCTGATTTTGGTTCTCCAGAAAATGTCACTATTTTTTGAATGTGAATGTTATGAAAGATTTTGAGCTTTTGATAATTAAAAAAACAATTTATGTCTTGAAATGTAATGTTGAGTAGGAGAAATGGGAATTCAATTATAAAGTGCCCTAAATTAGTCTGTTTTATTATGTTAGAAGCCCATTAATTTCCCCTTATAGTGAAGTATAATCGTGATTTCACCAATATTTAAAATAATAAATGAACTTTTCAGATAATTATGTGAAAATTCTTATTTTAAGTATTTGAATTCAATTTTAATATCTAAGATGTCCAATTTAAAACAGAAATTGGTCCAGGCAGCTGTTGAAATACCTGTATTGTCAGAACGGTCCTAAATATCAGTTTCGATAGATAGCGGTTTACGGGTCTGCAAGCATTTCCTGTCTACAGGTAAAGCACAGATGAAGCATTTAATAGCTGGGAAGCACCAAATGTGATTATGAAATATAATTGACTGTGAGTGCCTTGAGGACAGGGACAATGCTTTATAAATAGCCTTGAATTCCCAGTAACTGGGGTACAAGCTACATAGAGTAGAGGCTCAACCAAGTGTGTAAAATTCAGTTACATCATTTCTTTTTAAAGCTGACAAGAAATTGCTATCTCGTAACCACCTTAATTTTATTACAATAAGAGATGATGCTGAGAACATCAGTGTCTGGGCTTGAGTCGCTCTTTTTTTTTCCCCCTCTACATACTTTCTCCTTACACGTAGTATGCAAGTCATTTTCCCCGCCTTTCTCTCTGCAAAAGCCTTCTCCCTCTTTTCCTTTGGAGATCATTAGGCACAATGTGTATTAGTTTTTCTCCTTTTATTGTCAGTGCTTGAATATTGCATTATTTGAACAAGCACTTCATCCTTTCGTGGAAAAAGTCCTTCAGAAGCTCTGTTTCTGTTAACACATTCAGGTTGGAAGCCAAGTAATGCCGTCTTCACTTGTACACTGATGAGAGAAGCCAAGAATTCAGCCCCTGCATTCCATTCCGTATGAATTTACTCTTTTACCAAAGATCCTTTTCCTTTCTTTTCTAACTTCTGTTCCCCTTTCTTGCCTTCTCAGTAATTTTTTTTTTTTTTTTTGCTTTGTGGATAAACCTTCAATAATGTCAAATTTTTCTCTGTGTATTGTATGATGCTTCTAATTAAAGTATTTCAACTATAATAATGACGTGATTTTATTGTTCTTAGCTTTGCTTCCCCTTTTCCCTTCATCGATCAGATTGATATTTCCAAAAATTTTAAACAAAGAGCCTGTGATAAAGTTAGAGATAATTAGGAAAAAACGCAATTCTTTTGGGGATACGAAACTCAGGTAGTTGTATTTCTAGAAAATACTTGTCTCTTGAGAATTCTGAAATGGCTAAGTAAGTCACTATTTCCTTTGACAGTTACCTCCTGATCTTTCTTATAGACCATCAAACTGCATAGTTTTGTCTTCAACTTTCTAAGAGATTTATAAATACAGTCATCCAGTAAACCTTGTATTTATTTAGTGAAAGAACAGATCTCTCTTATCAGCACTGAAATAATCATTGACTTACGTTGTACTTGGCCCTGATGATGTGTCATGGTGACCCAACCTGCTGTGAACTGTGCAGCTTATGATCTTAAAAAAAAGACAATAAATAATTTCAGAAATTAATTAAATTAATAAAAGTGGCTGAAGAGCTATAGAGGGGAAGTATACAGAGCTACTGTGGAACCTATATGGAGTGTAAAGGGGGACCTAACCTACTTTAGTAGTGTTTACTCATCAAGTTTAAAATACGAGAGCCTATCTACTCCATATTTTATCTCCCAGTCACCGTGGCTATTCTATTTCACGTTGCTGGTCTGTTGCTTCCTAAACTAAATCTAATGAACTTAGAAGTTAATAGATTTAATTAGTAGCACTAATAGACTTACATACTAAACTAGGAAAACGTTTTCTTGATAGAACATGTTGACTCCTGAAATTGTATACTAGCTTTACTATATTATGTTTTCACTCTGTGAGACTGAGAAAATGGTGGTGTCATGAACAGAAATAAGGAGAAG
Organism: Physeter macrocephalus; assembly: GCF_002837175.3. NCBI lineage: Eukaryota > Metazoa > Chordata > Mammalia > Artiodactyla > Physeteridae > Physeter > Physeter macrocephalus. The sequence continues at coordinate 49,126,999 of NC_041226.1, read as the reverse complement.
CTGAGAGAAAGGTAGGGGGCTGGAGATAAACACAGTGGAAACCATATTTGACTTAACCAGCAAAGTGGGGTTCTGGTCATTCAAAACATCGGGTACATGGATTCACTGAAACCATATGATACTGACCAAGCATTTAATCTTTAATGATTCGGAGGTCACGCAAGTCAGGAAATTTTGGTATCTTACTCATCTTTATGAATTTCAGTTTATGTGAATGTGCAGAAATGTCAGTTTGTAAAGTTACAGTTGAATGAATGTGGTATAACACAGAGCATGAGTTTAATCATTCACTGAATATCTCTGCCTGTCCACAGAGGAATAATGATGCAGTACTCAAAACTGTCTAGAAACAAAGTGTACAAATCATTGAAGTAATGTATTAAAAATATGTTCAACTGTGATGATTTACAAGCCCAAAAAACACCTTATCTGGGAAATTTCCTTATCTGTATATGCCTCTTTATTTTTGTATGATGTGTGTGTGTGTGTGTGTGTGTGTGTGTGTATTTTAATAACAGGATAACATCAATTTTATGACCCAGTTTTAGAAAGGTAATTATTCCACTGGGAAAATTGTTCTCACCTTTCTTGTATTAAATTAACTTTTTAGGATCTATTATAGTGTCATATTTTAACTAATAACTTCACCAACCTTTAACAGAACTTCTGTCGTCGTCTCTAAATCACAGTGTGAACTGTGATGCTATGATAAAGTATGTCTTATGTTGTGTTGGTGAGTTATTTGTTTAATCAATGTACTTTATGGTATCATGCTAGATTAAGCCTTTTGAAATTAGGCAGAATTGAATTATGGCTCATCAATACATATTCATAGTGATTTTGAAGTTGTCTTTTTCCTTTTGGATCATTTCAGTGACAATGAAACATTTCCTTAATTGTGATTATTTTTTTCCCTCAAAAGGATCTATAAAGTCAAATACAAAAAGTACTTATAACTTGGCCAAATAATACCTCTAATTCAAGGTTTGGACTTTGTTCTTCAGAGTTCTCTGGGCACCAACCTTTAACAGAACTTCTGTCGTCGTCTCTAAATCACAGTGTGAACTGTGATGCTATGATAAAGTATGTCTTATGTTGTGTTGGTGAGTTATTTGTTTAATCAATGTACTTTATGGTATCATGCTAGATTAAGCCTTTTGAAATTAGGCAGAATTGAATTATGGCTCATCAATACATATTCATAGTGATTTTGAAGTTGTCTTTTTCCTTTTGGATCATTTCAGTGACAATGAAACATTTCCTTAATTGTGATTATTTTTTTCCCTCAAAAGGATCTATAAAGTCAAATACAAAAAGTACTTATAACTTGGCCAAATAATACCTCTAATTCAAGGTTTGGACTTTGTTCTTCAGAGTTCTCTGGGGGGGGGGGTGTGCTTGGGCCACTTTGGAGATTGTTTCCTGTTAGTGACTGTTAGTTTTGATCAGCTGGTCATGTGAGTGTATGTCGGATTTCCCTTCCAAAGTCACCATTCCCCCCTGTGTAATTGATTAGCGCTGTCAAGGGAGGTAATCTGAGATTACACCAGGGTCCTTTCCCTCATCAAGGCACCATCCACCAGGCTTATTCTCCATTGACGGCTCTGCCTGAATCAGCCAACACAGTGATAGTTGCCAAATGGTGATTTTCGTTTTCTGTCGTTCCTTCTACTAGTAATCTCCTTTATGGAAGAGCTTTCCCTTCTTCCTCATTTATTTATTTTTTTTAATGTGTCACAGATTTCTAGTTTATTCGGGGCATTATGATTCACTATTATCCTTATTTATTTTGATGCTCATATTGTCCCAGATTTGGCAAATGGGGACCCCTTTAAAGTAGCTTGTGTGTCTTTTGACACGTCCTCATCAATCTTGGAGCACTTCCTTATTTTGTGACAGAATAAGTTGTTCTAGGCTCATCTTGCCCTTTCCCTGCCCCATCCTTGCAATACGCTGTATCTCTTCAGGTAACCGTGGTTCCTGTTCTGTATGGTGTTCAGAAACTAAGATCTGGGCCCTCCCAACAGATGCTAGGAAACACGTCCATGTATGCACATATGCAAGCATTTTTACACACATATACACACCCATAAACACTTCATCTATAGCTATGCGTACATCTATGTGTGTGTATATATATATATGTATATATATATATTTAAGACTAAGTTTGTAATTATACTTCCAATTCTAAACCAACATGTCTTTCTAGCCGTCGCCCTTTCTATGTTTGTAAATACTTGCTCCAGCAGTGAGAAGCCTGGCCCTGCTTAGCCTCAGCATACGCCCTTATTTGCTCAATCATTTTACCTATTTTCTCTGTCGACTCTCTGTCACATCGTGTGCTGTCTCCTTACTGTCCACCTCCACTGCCCTGTGTCCTTGGTCACCAGTGGATAGCTGCCAGCATGCATCAGCTACTCCCCTCTGCCCTGGGCTTTCCGAGTGCTCGGGGCCAGCAGGCATGCTCACCTGCCTGTACCATCTTCTCTCCCCACCCCTGCAGCTCTCCATGTCCTTGGGTGCTTCTCAGCAGACAACACAGTAATATCTTATGGTTAGCTTTGTACCATTTCAGCACCTTTAGAACTGTTGTTAGAATGTGTTTTCAAAGAAATTTCCAGTTTAAATCAACACTTTTTTTTTTTTTTCAATGAAGGCTTACCCTGTGTGAGGCACCACACCACGCTGGGTGTATTACAAGAATGATGATAGACAAAGTCTCCACCCATTATGTGACCATGACTTAGCGGGTGAAACAACTGAATTAAATATGATGAATTTTACAAAAAGGGAAGAACGAATGTTGTGGGTGTACGCTGAACATGCTTCCCTAGTACCCTGTATTAGTGTCTTCTTTCTCCTCCAAGATTTACTGACTGGATTATTTGGTATTTGTGGTGTGAATATGATATGTGGCCAGGCTAGAGGAAAGGCTTGGAGAGTTGCAGACTCTGGGTATGAGACCAGCACCTTGGTTTGATGGTCTTTCCTAGTCTTCCTCTCTTGGTCAGAGGAAAGGCTATTTTTATGACTCATTTTCTGCTTGGTGGGAGGGTACTAGCTGATGTTTCTGAGCCAGGTAAGATTTGTATTGTAACCGGTTTGTATGCTTATGGGGCTTGACCCTTTGCAAAGAGATTTCTCTAAAGCCATTTATAGAATAATAATTAGGAATATAAGTCCAACAGTAGAAAAAGTCATAAAGATACCCTTTCCTAACCTTAGAAAGTAAACACCTGTTAATGAAACTTCACTCATTTGTGTTGTAAAACAAGGCCTGTAGCATATAACATGTTGTCTCTCTTTTTTTTTTTTTTTTTTTTCCCGGTACGCGGGCCTCTCACTGTTGTGGCCTCTCCCGTTGCGGAGCACAGGCTCCGGACGCGCAGGCTCAGCGGCCGTGGCTCACGGGCCCAGCCGCTCCGCGGCACGTGGGATCTTCCCGGACCGGGGCACGAACCCGCGTCCCCTGCATCAGCAGGCGGGCTCTCAACCACTGCGCCACCAGGGAAGCCCAACATGTTGTCTTTTTAAGGGTTTGAAAATATTCAGTGTCCCATGTGAACTTGTTTACTTGTTCGCTTAAATGTAAACCTTTTTACATTTTGAACATAATTGCTTAATAATAGTTCAGTGCTACATAAACAAGCTAGCAAAATATTTTCTAAAAATTGTTAAGCCTATGATGAAGACTCCTTGAGTAAAAATTTGAAAACAAAGGTTACCAAGGTCTGATTTATATAATGGCTCTTTCCTGTGGTATTGACTAAATATCTGGGAAGTATGCATTCCTGCCTTATGGCAAAATCCATGTATGAGGTTTGATACGGCCATTCATTATTCAGTATACAGCTCTCCAGGGCATGAGGCCTAAAGAGTAATGGAAGCTTAAAGGAGCTTTAAATCATCTGTCTTCTGTAGATAAAGGTAAAGTGACTTGTACTAGGTTATAGAGCTTGAATGCAGTAAAGCCAGGGGCCCAGACAGAAATTTAGCTCTCACGGCTCTAAGTCAAAATCTATGCCAGAGATTTTAGTGCTTCTGGATTTGGTGGTGATGGTAGTGGTGATAATAATAATAACAATGAATTTCATAATCATAACAATTAAACATTTATATATAACTATTTAAATAATATAAAAATAAGTTACATAAATAATTGTGTATTACATAATTATTATTTAAGAATAATTATTAATAATTATTATTTGATTAGCCTAACAGTTTGTAACACCAAGCTTTTGCCAGAAGGTAAGCAATACCGATGGTTAGTAATTAACCTGGACCATTTTTAGCACTTAATTAAAATGGGAGCAATGTTCGCTTGTCAATGTTTAATTTCAAGAATCTGATCAGTGAGTTCAGCTTTATCTGTGACTGATAAGCTGAAAATCTGAATTGTCTTTGGTATTATGGCTGAAATGGTTACATTCCTGGGATCAGGATTTCTGGGCTATTACGAGGTGAATGGTACAGAGGGAAATATAGAGCTGCGGTGTCTGTCATTTGGTAGTAGATGCTGAATGTGGCCTATGCAAGTTAGTTTAGCTAGTTGTTTCCATTTCTTAGTTTCTTTTTTGGATTTTTATGTATTTTAAAAGGGAGAGAATAGAACATTGAATTTTGAATATCTGTGTGGTGGGCCAGTAGATGCACCTATAAGTCAAAAGGAGTATTTCAAAAAAGTATTTGGAAGGAGCATTTTGTAGAGTTGGGGCTTGTAGTATGGAAAAATACTAAGTTGCTGCTTTAGAGAAAAGTTGCTTTGCAATTGCAGACATTTAAATCATCCAAGCACATGAATATATGTATAACATTTTTTAAAGTATGCTGTGTGGTTAAATGTTTGGAAAAATACTTAAAAATGTGTTAAAAATGTTGGGATATAGTGTCTGAATCTTGTTAAGCAGCAAATCTCAGCAGCATATGTAGTGTTTGGATCTTTGGGCCAGGGTTGTGATGCCTTACACATTACTGTGATTTAATAATGGCTTTTAGAAATTTGAAACTGTTTCAACAAGCTCTACAGTCGTGTTTAAAACTCATTTATGTTGTGATTTGTGCCTTAGTTTTCCTCCTGTATTTGGTTGTTGATTAAAGAAAAAAGTCCAGGTACTGTGGACCCAGCAAAGATGTACAATAAATACTAACCATATTCTCAGGGCTAAAAAGTTCATTTGCCGATGTTTGTAGAAGTGATACTCCACTGTACTTTCTGTAAATGCCATGTCTCCCTGTAAACCCTTTAAGAGGAGAAAAAAAAAAAGCCACCCCCCCCCCCCGAAAAATAAAAAATCGCACCCTTATTTAACAATAGCATAAAGACTTTGAGAAGCTACCAGTTTTGCCATCTTTGAATATAGCACTTGGAGACTCTTCAGAGACAAAATTGTTTCTGAACTTGGTATTTTGTATTCATTTTGAATCTAATTTATATTACCACAATATGAGCTAGGTAGTTTTGCTTTTTTAAGAGTTAGAAACCATAGTTCAGAGTAGTGAAGTAACTTACCCAGGGAAAGAGATTTGGAATTTGAACTCAGAAATGTCTGACCCAGTGTTTCTAATAAATCCAGGTTTTAAACATTTTTTTGTCTCGCCTTTCACTTAGTTAAGCTAAATGCCACAAACTGTGTTGGGAACTTACTGAACTAGATCATAAACCGCTTTCCAGCTTTTTGGAGCTCTCTGGGCAGACTTTTCTTCTGTTTGTTCTTCCATCCACCCCAGGAGAAGAAGCAGGCTGGGAAGATGATATTCTAGCTCCCTTCTCATTTCATTGTGATTTCTTTGATACTGGAAGGTCATTTTTTTCTTCTAATAGGCAGTAACCACATATGTGAGCCGAGGATAAAAGGAAAATGACACTGGTAGAGTTTCCTTGCCTTAGGTTAACCTGCTGAGTTTCCTAGGAAACAGACATGATTTACAAATATTGATTTGAAAAAGCTTGGAGGAAATCCTAGGCCATTGTTTCTGCCTTTAAAATAGTTTTTCTGAAGAGAGCAAGTTAAATAATTGAATCTTTAATGATCACGTTTTATGGAGAATGCATCTTGCATAATAGGTGTTTCTGTGAAATTTGCGTTGAGGCTTGTGATTGTAATCTTTGCTGCCTGTGTGGTTTCTTTGTTGGAGAAATGGGGGACCTTTTCTTTTCCCTGTAGCTGAATACAGTCTAGTCAGTCACCCTTTGATTTTCTGAGCACTGTGCTGAGTGCCAGTGTGAAAGGGGCAGTGGGTACAAAGGAAGGTAAACATAATTTAAGATGCAGCTTAGCGTTGAATTAGAATGATGAACTCTTGTAGTCTGTCTTATGGCAGGCACACTTTTGGAGTTGTTTGAACTTGGTACCTTTCTGTACCACCAATTCAGATGAAAACCTTTCGAGTTTTATAATTAAAAGGGGAAGAAGAAAACCTCCAGAAACAGCCTCTGAGCACTTGTCAGCAAATTGACATAACTGAAAGGAACTGCTCAGGATGTGTGTGTAAAAGTTGAGCCTCTTCAGACCAAAAGAGCGAGCTCATGACATGATGGAAGATGGTAGGAATCTGGGTGGGGAAACCACTACCTTCATTAGAGGATTTCATGAAGGTGTGAGAGATACCGGGTGTGGGGTGGGGGTGGGGGTGGGGGGAACTGTGTGTCCTTGATGGTATCATGATACCATGCTAAAGACAACCCAACACACCCAGTGCGATTCTGGAATCAGATATGAGGGTTGTCAGAGGTCATCGCTGTAACTCATGTTCAAAATGGTTAACCCCGTCACTATGAATAGTTTTAAGTTTTCAGTACATTCTTTGTAAGGAATTGGAAATATGTAACGCAGCTTATAAACATGTCTTTTAAAAGCTACAATAAAAAATAATGGCACTGAAAACGTTCACTGTAACAAAAATTCAGTCATCTCGGTGGACTTATTCCTTGAGGAGTCTAGATAATTGAAGTTTCACTGAATGCAGTCATAACCCCCTGACACTTCTAATCTGAAATCCCACGTGGGGTTTTCAATCACATCTCGAGAAAAATACGGATTTGAAAAAAGGGAAATGAACTGATTTTTGTTCTACCTGGGGATTTGAAAAATGTGAACTTTTCAGGCTGGAGGGAATATGATCAGAGCCTATAAAATGCCGACGTAATTGATCAAATCTCAGAAATCTGTCGTAGAACTGAGTTTTCCTCTGAAATCTGAAAGATATTTAAGTATAAAACAAATGAAAGGAAATAATTCTGTACACAGTGAGTAGAATAATCAAATCATAGAATATATTACTTATGCGGGGTATTTAACGCTGAAAGCAGGTAGCTTCAGAAATGCTTAAAAAATGGAGCCGAATCAGTAGACCAATAGATGTAAAGGCCTTTCTGGCTGTGGGAAAAAACATTTTTACTGAGTCCCTCCTATGTGCCAGCCCTGTGCTTCCTTCTGGAGATTCCTGGCCCAGTCCTTTCCCCTCAGAAGTGCACATCTGATGAAGGAGATGACCCACGTGATCTGTAAGGGAAAGTGCAGAGCGCTGGGGAAGCTAGTTGTGCTCGGATCGTTTCTTCCCCGCCACAAAGGCACGTGCGTTTGCTTTTTAAAGCCAGGAGCTGTAGTTTTCTAAATCCGTGTACTTTAGAGTGATTAATAAGAAAACCAGTGTCCTTTACTTTCCCAGCCCTCAAGGGATTAAAGTATAAATACTTTGAATAAACAAGATTTAAAACTTTTTCTGCTGTGTACGTATGTATTTGTGTGTGTATGACAAATATTTATTAGTATGCACGTGTAAGAGATGTGTCTGAAATATATAAAATTACATCAGAATCTATAAAACTTACCGATTTAAATTTTTGAATACATGTTTGTGTAACTTAAATATGGACTATCCCTTAGCTTTCCATGGCTCACGGGCCCAGCCGCTCCGCGGCACGTGGGATCCTCCCAGACCGGGGCGCGAACCCGGTTCCCCTGCATCGGCAGGCGGACGCGCAACCACTGTGCCACCAGGGAAGCCCCCCCTTAGCTTTTTTTAAAAAAATTGTTTTTCACTTGTACAGCTAGTACATTTTGAAATATTTGGGAAAACTAGTTCTTCCCTAAGGAAGGCATGACTTTCATATGTTTTTACTTGGTAACTTATGTTGAAACAGAGTGGTTTAAATAGTGAATTGCTGTTTAAACCAAAGTAATGCTCCTTTATGTTAGTTTGTATTTTTCTTTATTTTACTTATCTAGAGAAATGGGTCTGAGGTGAATAGTCCCTCTCACTGTATATAATTTTACAGTCATTTCTTGACACCCTGTGTGTGTGTGTGTGTGTGTGTGTGTGTATTTATATATACATATATAGAGCATATGATGATATATTTTCGAAAACCTTAGAATTATAACTCTAGAGCTGGGATTCTTTGAAAAGAATTCTTTGAAAATTAATGTAGTCTAATTCTTTAAAGTTATTTGTAAGCAAATGATAATGATTATATTATGGTGATTTATAGTTTACAAAGTTCTTTTTCATTAAATGGAACTCCAGCCTTGCCTAAATCTATGACCTCTGTGTTTTAATTTCTTTATTCTTTGTGTCATGTTATTTTGGACATTAGTGTCAGCAAAGATGACTAAAAAAAGAACAATGGAATTTCCATGGAAAGTGGGAGACTTTTTCGATTTGTGTAAGTGTCCATGTCAAATACATTGATTAATAAAATGGGAAGTAGTTGTAAGAACTAAGGGACACTGGGTCTGATTTCTTCATACAGGGGGTGGAAAGAAGAGGAAAGACCTGTTTTTGATAACGGAAGGGCAGGAGCATGGGAAAAATGAAGAAAATAATTGAATGTTTTCTTAAAGAAAAAGTAGGAGACAAGTGACCTTTCTTTCCCAAGTTTTGGGTTAACTGCCCCCAGTCTGTCCCCAAAGATGATTTAGCCACCTATAAAGATGTCCATGGTGACCTTTTTGTACCTCATCAGGGCAAATGAAACGGCCATTACCATTCCTACCACTATCTAGTTTAATCTTTCGCAGATGCTTAACTCGGGGTGGTGGTGGATTATGAAGCACTACTTTGCAGTCAGTGAGGGAACTTTTCGAGGAAGGCAGCAACGAGGTGAAAATAATGCGAAAAGCTTAATCTGAGCAGCATGCGGATTGGGTTTAATGAGGAGAAACTAGAATCAAGGAGACTAGGTAGAAAGTGAAAATTGTGGTCTAGAGTGAAATAAGGGCGTTTTGGAATGCAAGAAATAGGTAGAATTAAGAGCATTTCATGAAGGGTGTTTTGACTCCTGAGGGTACAAACGAAGGGAAAGAGAGGGAGAGAGGAAAGAGGATTCTCAAGTTTCAGCGTTGGGTGATTGGGAGATGCCATTCACATGGGGAGATTGTGGGAGAGCTGATCTGGAGTTAGATTCTGAGCTCAGTAATGGTCAGATTATGTATGAGCTGATGGTAGGCATTTGAGTGGACCTGTGCTCACGTGGTTAGAATTCTGGAACTGGAGCTCAGGTAAGATCTTTGAGCTGGAAAAAGTTTGGAGAGTAGAGTTCTGAGTGAAGCTTTGAGACATGATTCAATACACTAGGGGGAAACATAGTTTGCCTTTCTTCAAAAAGAGCTGTTTCAGCACTTGCCTCCAAGATTATATTTCTGCTCCACTTATCCACTAGCATTTCTTAACTCTGTGATTTAGTCAATTAAGATGTGTTTGATTAGGAGTAAAGAAAATGAACTCAAACTGGCTTTGATAATAAAGGAGACTTTGGTCTGATCATAGAAAGTCCAGACGGAGGTAGGTCTTCAGGATTAGTTTGGTTTAATGTCTCAATAGTATCATCAAGGATGTATCCAGTTTCTTTCTGTCTTTCTGTGTCAGCTTTAACGTCATTCTGGCTCTTCCTCAAGTGTGCAGGAGTGAGAAGGAAGGTATCTGGTTTTTCACTTGTAGGATGAGAAGAAGTTGGCCCCTGGCAGCTCTCTCAGGTGAGGAAGCTTCTTTCTCAGATGCCACTTGTGACGAAGATGCTGTAATTCAACGTGACCATGGGATGTTTTTTTTCATTCATTCAGTTAGTCTTTAATTTCTTTCAATAGTATTTTCTAGTTTTCAGAGTGTAGGTTTTGTACTTCTTTTGTTAAATTTATTCTTAAGTATTATTTTTGACGCAATCGTAAATAGAATTGTTTTCTTTTTAAATTGAGGTGTAACTGACATAACACTATATTAGTTTTAGATTTATAGCACAGTGATTTGATATTCGTATGTATTTTAAAATGATCACCACAGTAAGTCTAAACATCCATCACCACACATAGTTACAAAATTTTTTTTCCCTTGTGATGAGAACTTTGAAGGTTTACTCTCTTAGTGACTTTCAAATGTGCGGTACAGTGTTATTAACTACTAGTAGACAAGTTTTTTAAAAATTCATTTTAAGATTGTTCATGCAAGTATATAGAAACACAGTAGATTTTTGTATAATGATTTTTGTATCCTGCAACCTTGTTGAGCTCATTTATTCTAATTTTTAAAATGAATTCTTTAGGAATTTTTATATACAGGATCACGTCATCTGTGAATAGAGTTAGTTTTACTGCTTTCTTTCCAATCTGAATGGCTTTCATTTCTTTTTCTTGCCTAATTACTCTGCCTAGAACTTGCAGTACAGTGTTTAAGAGAAGTAGCAAGAGCAGACTTTCTTGTCTTTTTCCTGATTCGGGGGAAAGCGTCTAGTCTTTCACCATTAAGTATGATGTAATTTGTGTGTGTGTGTGTGTGTGTGTTTTGTAGCTGCCTTTTAGCACGTGAAGAAGTTCTCTTCTATTCCTAGTTTGTTGAGTTTTTGTCATGAAAGGGGATTGGATTTTGTCAGATGCTTTTACTGTATTTAGTGATATGATCATGTGTTTTGTGGGGTTTTTTAGTATTTTGATATGGTGTTATTACATTAATTGATTTTCATATATCAAACCAACCTTGCATACCTGAGATAAATCCGACTTGTCATGATATGTAATTCTTTTTATATGTTGCTGGATTTTGTCTGCTTGTATTTTGTTGATGATTTTATATTCATATGCATAAAACATACAAGCCTATAGCTTTCTTGTGATGTCTTTGTTGGAAATAATTCATTTTTAAATGTCTAGTTTAGATTAGCTGGAATTTTTAACATGTCACTGATGACTAATACTTCTTTATGGGCTTATTTAAGTGCACACATTAAATATAGTGGCATATGAATTAGTCTCTTACCATATTTTGAAGTTTGTTTTTTTTTTTAAGATTGGACAGGGAGCACAGTAGCACCTATTTTTACAGTGGAATGACAGAATTTATTGTATTCATGAACCTAGTGTGTTTTCTCTCCACAGTTTATTTATTTGTTTTTTTGTTTGGTGGAAGTGTTTTTTTATTCTTTGTGTGTGTGTTTATAGGACTCATTTACCCCATCATTTACCTGAGTGTGTGTGTGTGAGTGTGTGTGTGTGTGAGTGTGTGTGTGTGTGTGTGTGTTTATAGGACTCATTTACCCCATCATTTACCTGAAAAGCAATGAATATATTATATTATGAATAAGATAAAGTTAATTTTATGGAGATTAAGCTTGGATTTGTATTTAGGGTTTTATTGCTTTTTTGATGATTAGAACATGAGAATTTTACAAATGATAATTGCACAGTTCCACTGCAGGTAGCAGAATAATTTATTGCACAGGTTTCTAATTTCTTAGGAGCTTGGAACACAATACAGTTGTTTATAATACAATCGAAAAAATTAAAGCTTATTGTCTTCAAACATCCCCATATGCGTGCAAGTTTGTTTCTTTAATCATAATTCCTTGTGAGTGATTTTAACACTTTAAAATGCTTTCACATTTGTCATCCTATCTGGCCATCATCAAAACCTTGTAAAAAATGGTAGAGTTAATATTGGAATCTGAACTTGTCAGACAAACAAATTCGGTCATTTAGAGATCTTAAGGTTGCAGATCTATGTAGTGACATTAGAAACATAGTAACCTAGATGTTCAGAATCCCAGCCATGTGCTCTTTTTAATAAACCAAATCATCTGCACAAAAGTACCTTCTAACGACCATCTCTGATTTCTGAATGGCCTTCGTCGTCTTCTTTTTGTCCTTGGTGTGCTAGAGCAGAAAGAAAGCCGCAGCCAACAATGTCTCCAGCGCAGTAGTTTCTGTGGTAGATTAAATTCCTCTGAAGGATGGTATTTATCCTTAGTGGAATTTCTGAGCAGATGATTTACTCAGTAATAAGAGTTGCTTGGGCCTTTGGGCCTGTTCTCGCCATCTTTCGTGGAGTTTTTAGCAGATTCCCCTGATGTTGAGAGAGAGCGAGCGGGACCATACTTTGTCCCCAGTCTGTAACGCCCCCTCCTCCAATCACTCATCCCTGTGAAGTTGCTAAGAATAAGAGCATATTGGTAAAACCACCCCGGATCATGCCCTCATGAGTGCTCGCCTGCTTGAGGATGCACCTGGGTGCATCCTTTTCTGCTCATTAACTCTTTGTGTATTCGGTGGGGCTTCCTTGATAGCCCAGGTCTGGCCTCCTCTGTGCAATGCACTGAGGAACACCAATTCATTATGTGTCAGTACCTTACACTTTACAGAGATTCTCATTTAATGCTAACAGTGGAAGAACTTTCTGTCTCTAATTTACAAATAAAAAACCCCTGAGGCTCAGGAATTTTAATGAGAGGACCAGAAGCTGGTACAAACTGGGGCTAGGAACCTGACTTCTCTCAGATTTTAAGCTTCCTGAGAACAGGGAGTACATTTTAATCAGTGTTTTAGCCCTAGCACTCAGCGTGTATCTTGGCTCATACTTGGATCCCCCAGATATGTGTTGTATAAATGTTGAGCCCCCGCTCCATACTGTGTGGCTCCCCCCAGCTCTGCTATTGTGAGATTGCTTATGCAGAAGATTCTAGACTCTTTACAGGGAACCTGAGGCTCTCTTCTTAGGGCCCAGGGACATCAGCTGCTTTCAGAGGTGAGAAAACCCTGCCAAGTTTTTTTTTTTTTTTTTTTTGAAGCCATTCTGCTGTCTTGTCTCTGACCTACATAACTTCTGACAGAGGACCTGTGTCAACATTCACATCACGTGCTCTTGCTGGTGGCCAAGCTTCTGTGCCTTGTGCTACTGATGGCAGAATTCATAGAGCTGCTGCTTTGGATCTGAACTTGCACGTTGGGCCAGGCTTTCCGTTACTTACTCAACAAGTTGTGTTGTCAGAATTAACTCCAAGTGCAGTTGTTGCCCAAAACGTCATAGTTCTTCTCCAGCATCCTCAGGGGCACATAAGTAGAATGTTCTAGACAGTATGTGTTTTGGAAGATACAGGAGAGAGGTATAATGGGTTTACGTGTTTAAAACAAAAGATTACCTGTTGGCAGGTGATCATCAACCTCTCTCTGTGCTTAAAATATCAGTGATTTGTTTAGCTTATTTTTTGTTAAACAAAAACTGGTTTTTAAAATTTAAAGCACTTTTACATTTATATAAAATATTAAAAGCTCAGTATAGTTTTCATAATTTTAATTCATAAAAAAATAGAAAGCAGGCCGAAAGTAAAGTTTAGCCTGAAATCTACTGCAGCTTTTCCTCACTGAGGCTAATCATCCACTTCAAGTATGGTTTTAGCAGGCACTGACAATCCCTATTCCAGTACAGATACTTGGCTTTTTGCTTGGAAGATGCATGGGATTGCAGTGTTTCTCAGGGTTGGTTCTACTGACAGTTTGCACCAGACTTAACGAGAAGTATGTGTTCAAATGCAGAGTCCTGGGCCTAACCCCACATGACTACATCAGAACCTTTTGGATGTGAGGCCCAGGAATGGGCATTTTTACAAGCTCCCCGTTGATTGTGGCGAGCTCTGAAGTGAGAAGCTGGCTGGCTAGTAGATGGCAGCAACGGATCAGAGTCACGGAGGTCTTGGATTTAGTCTCTGCAGCGTTTAAGGCCGCTGCCATATCTGTATGTGGAAATACGGATGATGTAGTTACCTCAAGGAGGTGCGTGGATCCAGTGAACTCAGTGTCTGCTCCACAGCAAGTGGTTAAGAAATTCTGGGCAGGGCAGGCACAGCCATGCTCGTTACTGTTATCATTGCACCCAAATGACATAATAGCTGCTAGGACTCATCGTCCCCCAAGCAAGGCTGTGAGAGTGTTAACCAGAAAAATAGCTTCGGAGAGTCACGAAGTCAATGCCAGACCCACGGCCCGTTTTTACAAAGAGCGTTATTGCTGCACGGCCACCCCGTTTGTTTAAGTATTATTGTCCGTGGCTGCTGTGGACCCTTTGGCTTACACAGCCAATGATATTTACTCTCTGGCTCTTGACAGGAGAAGTTCGCTGACTCCCGCTCTCCTCTCCGTGAATGTGGTTTTTCCGTGGAAGCTTCATTGACGTTCATCCGTGGTGCAGAGGCAGTCAGGCCTTGTGGTAAGTCAGGCCTGGTGGCAGCGGCCAGTGTTCCTGTCCGGGCTCCAGTGCTCCCACCACGCCTGCTGCTTCACGTCTTTTTTTTTTTTTTGCTGGTATGCGGGCCTCCCTCCGCTGTGACCTCTCCCGCTGCGGAGCACAGGCTCCGGACGCGCAGGCCCAGCGGCCATGGCCCACGGGCCCAGCCGCTCCGCGGCACGTGGGATCCTCCCAGACCGGGGCGCGAACTCGGTTCCCCTGCATCGGCAGGCGGACGCGCAACCACTGCGCCACCAGGGAAGCCCCCATCTGCTTCACGTCTTTACGTAGCGCCAGCCCTTCTTCGGGCCTTTCTACCACCGCCTTCTCACTCGGCCTCAAAAGCAGTGACGGGGTCCGGGAAGCTGGCTGCCTGAATGCTTTCAAGACCGCCCAGGACTCAGGTGTTAGAGTCCCCACAAATAGCCACTTGGGAAGGGGAACCAGTTTCCAGAGAACGTGCAGACGGTCAGAGTCGTGTGCCCTGGTGGGCCTCCTCACTGCCAAGTTTGAGTTTACATTGAATTCTGGAAACGCGTTATCATTCATCTCCTACCCCTTCTACGTTAGAAACCACAACCAAGCCCAACTATCAGATGAGAAAAAAACAATCCAAAATTGACGTAAAACTGTAGGAGAATATTTTTATGGAAACAATTGCAGTCTCATTCTCTAAACCTAAAAGTCCAAGTGAAGATACAATTGTAGAAATTTGCGGTTATATTTCACAAATTAAGGTCACCGCCTGGAACTTCTGTTCAACAAGTATGGTATCAGGCTCAAGCGTATGTGCGACAATTAATTTACAACATTTTGGTATTTTCCAGCAGGTTTAATAACAGGAATATCTCACTTTTCCAGAAGTCCAGGTTCCATCCTTCTTGCTGGAGCCTCTAACGTCGTCATGGGCTTTAGTTGGGAAAGAACCCTCTGCACTGTGGTTTTTACATTTATTCCTTAGCATAGTTCCTCATGCGCCTTGGGGCAGATGATGAGGTATCTCCATTTTTGCATATGTTCATGATAGTAAGATAGACGTCTCTTAGTCGTCAGTAGAAATGTTTGGAG
This sequence comes from Physeter macrocephalus, assembly GCF_002837175.3. Taxonomy (NCBI): domain Eukaryota; kingdom Metazoa; phylum Chordata; class Mammalia; order Artiodactyla; family Physeteridae; genus Physeter; species Physeter macrocephalus. Next base: position 49,111,441 of record NC_041226.1, on the reverse strand, counting down.
AGATTGAGAAATGAGAATGCTGTTCTGTGTTCATGTGGGTTTGATTATAGGTGCTTTCCTCTTATATTTCTACTTCTTTGGTGTTTTGTGTCTTTCTCTGTGTGTGTCTCATTCCTCCTTTACTTGGTCCCCTAACTCCATTCTTTCTTTTGTCCTTTAGCTAGTCACGATAGGTATGTATCCCTTGGGTCTTGCTTCTCTAACTAGTCACGATATAATATATATATTATACCCCTTGGGTCCAGTGTTTATGAAGTATAACTAGCATAGCATTAAATGTTTCTCTTAAAAAAAAAAAAGCTTCCTGCCAAACTATAATTAAAAGTCTTTTTATGTGTCTCTTGATTAATATTTTTATTCGCTCACAGACTCTCTAATAAGGAGAGTTCCCGTCCCCCGTTTTCTTGGCCTCTTTATGTTGCTGGCTCCGAGTGTTTGATTGCTTGATGGAGCTGATAAAATTCCCCTGATATTTCCTACTCACTCTAAATTTGGAATACACCTACAGTATTCTTTTAGGCCTTATTGTTTCCTAGACCATCTATTTAAATACAGTCCTAAAGCGTAAACGGAACACTGTTATTGTGGCTAAGAATAATATGTGTAATGGAGCAGTAGATTAGATTTCATTACCATCCTCATAACCATGCAAAAGCCAGCGCTCCCACAAAGCACTCAGTAAGTTCTCGTGATTATTAAAGTTGGCCAGTACCATGGTAAGTTTATAATGGTTACTTGCAGTGATTTGTGAGTGCAGTGGAGGGAAGAGCTTGGCCTTTAAATCCAATGGGGCCTCTCTAAAACCCTGATGTTTGAAGCAGAAGCAGAGGCATCCATAAGGACGATAGTCAAGGGGAAATCTGTTGCCCATCACCGAACAGAAAACAGTATCATCTAATGCATGGTTTTGCTGCATCTGAGGCAGAGCAGGGAGCTTTTAGTGTATTGTATTGTTTTGAGACGTCTATGAACTTGAGAATGTTTGCAGCCCTTTTATAGGAAGTGACTGACTTGACGCTCTTATTTCAATTTCCTTTTATTGTTTATCAGAAAACCTTTATATTTGTTTCAGAATCCCAGGTTTTAATTGGATTTTGAGACATAACATCCAATTCATCAAGTGAATTGAATATAAATTATTTTTTAATAGTGAACCTTCTGTACTTGTTCTGTGACATTAAAATACATGATTCTGTCATTTGAATTATTCTGTTACACTTTATGATCCTGTGCTTATGTTCTTGCTTTTCCTCAGCTTAAAATTCCCATCTGCTACTTCCCTCCCCACTCTATTCCCTCTTCTAACTATTCCAACTTTCAAAACCTGATTCCTAGTTCATACGCCATCTGCTCCGAGAAGCTGTCCTGCTTTCCAAAGTCAAAAGTGAATGATTTCTTTTGTTTGCATTTTAATTTTTGTACTTTCTGTATGTCAGAAAGAGGCATTTTGCCTAGACTTCTGATTCACAGCTGTTTTGTTAGTTTTTCACTGATAGGTATCATATCAGGCTGAACCATATGAAATTACCATTATTCAACTATTTTTGAGCTACAGAACATCAAGTTAATAAGGTCAAACCTCATATGTATTTCATCATGAACTGCACAAACTTTTGAAAATAAATGATGATCTGAGTTACTTAAAACACATCTTGGACTTGGATTTACATATCTCTGTTCTGGAGCACTTGCTGAGCTATGGACATGACAAATGTATTCAAGAAATGTTTGTTGAAATGAAATCAGTTGGACTGTCTAAATTATCATTACTTTTTATAAACAGCTAATAATTGATTTAGAAATGAGACCTGTTCTGTGAGCCACACCTTTTTAATGCCAGCATATACAGGAGTCCACTGTATACTTTGGTGTACATTGTCTAAATCATTACAGTATTGTCACACACGTAAAGTTAAACTTCTTGTCTCAGTCACTGTTATGTTTTAGTTTTATATTGTTACCTTGGTTGAAATATTTTTCTTTCCTTTGCCTATACGTGTCTTACTTTGCTTTACCTAATGCAAAAATAAGAATTCTTTTATTTTCTAATGTTCCTCTCTGAAAATTTTTTACCCACCGAACTCTTGGCTGAAGGTCTGTCAGTGTCCCCCACCTCAGAAAATCCTCCCTGGCTTGCTTTATTTAGCCATGGGGAAAAAAAAATCCTTTTCTTCCTTTGCAATATTTTTGTGCTTGCTAAAGGTCCAGTTAAATCACAGGAGATAAAAGTTGCACTGACAACCTTGGACATTCTCTGTCGTTTGCCAGAAATAGCAAACTAGATACTCATCTTGTACAAAAATATGTGCATGTTCATCCTCACTAAAAACATCTTGTATTTGGTAGAGGGGTAGAAGTCTAAGGCGGCTCGTAGTGTGGAATCTTGGGCTGGGGCCCATGAGGTGGGGTTGGAGGGGAAGAAAGGATGGTGCTGAACAAATGGAGAAAATTATGCTTTTTTTTCTTTATTGACAGATTCGTTAGTTTAATAACATGTAATCTCTTTCTTAGCTACTTGCAATACAGTGTGATTTCCTCAAGACACTTCTGTTTTAGCTCACTTATGCTTTTTTCCTAACTAGAAGAAATTTTACATGAGAAAAGGTGATTCTGGAATTGGAAAGAAAGCTCCATCTGTAAATATATTGAAATATTTTACAGCATCATGCATAAATATGGTTTTGTGAATTTCTTTTGTTCTTGTATCAACAATTTTGCCGTATAATACTTTTAGTTAGGGTAAAAATTCTGATTGGCTCTTTTACAAGCTCTTGAGGCACATATAGACATTTTTCATTTTTAGACAGATCCCAGTAGTTGAGGTTGCTGGAACAAGAGATTCTATAATCTATATAGTTGAAATTAGTATAACAATTAAATAAGGTGACTTATTCTCTGATAGGAGTGGAGTAAGGGAACAGGTTATTGTAAATGCGTTTGAAGGAGGCTTTCCACGCCTGTATATATGTATGTGGTTCTGTTGTTCCAATGAATAATTCAGTAAAACACACTAGATCTTGTTGAGCATGGATTGTAAACTCAGGGGTAGAGATCAGTGTATGTCCTATGCCTGGGACGGTGCCTTGCACATGGCAAATCCATGTGCAATTATTACCTGTTGAGTGAATGGTTGAGTTGATAAATAAAATACCTGGTTGCTTAATACCATGTGATGAGCTCTAAGGAACATAGAAAAAACATATTAAACATGGTCCTTGAGGTTGTAATTTAGAAGTAGAGACAAAAATCGGTGCATTCATAGAGAGTGATTTGTACTGAAATCTATAGTACTTAAAGTAATTTTTTTAATAAAAAAGGAGATGAGGCAACTGTAGAGATAGCGTCATTTACTAATGACCGAATACCTATTTTGCACTGTTTATTGTGCCAAGTGGTTTGAATATATCATCCCGGTGAATCTTCATAATAAATCTGTGATTATTATTCCTGTTATTCCTCCATGAAATAATCAAGGTTCAGTATCTTTCTCAAATCACCTAGCAGTTAAGTGGCAGAGCTAGGTTGTGAGACCTGTTTTGTCTGCCTATTTTACTGCTTTGCTCTATAATTGCTTTTCTAGTTTTCTAGAACTGTCTGGACCAGGATTGGCCCACGATGGTAGTTGGGTACCAGGAGTTCTCTGGACTCCACAGATGCAAAAGAAGACTTGGGGCTCTTCCTAAACCAAAAGTGTAAAGCAGATACTGCTGTCAGTGGACCTGGGCTCCACCCGTTGGTATCAGTGCAGTGATAACGAGAGGAACTGTTGTAGAGGGACTTGAAGGGACTGCCTTTGTCTCTTCTGTCATAAGTATCAGTATTAAAATTCAATCTTTTTTTTTTTTTTGCGGTACGCGGGCCTCCCACTGTTGTGGCCTCTCCCGTTGCGGAGCACAGGCTCCGGACGCGCAGGCTCAGCGGCCGTGGCTCATGGGCCCGGCCGCTCCGCGGCATGTGGGATCTTCCCGGACCGGGGCACGAACCTATGTCCCCTGCATCGGCAGGCGGACTCTCAACCACTGCGCCACCAGGGAAGCCCCAAAATTCATCCATTTTTAGTGACGTTTGTAAGATAATCAATTTCCATTATAAGAAATATTTTACATACACCTATAAACATTTGTTAAAAACAAACTGAAGGTTCACCATGGCTGCCATTGTCTTTGAGTTAAGAAACTGATAAAATTGATAGATCTCTGTCTGCTGGTTTTGGTCTCTCACTTGGGGAGCTTTTTACACATACTAGTATTTTAACCCAATCTCCGGAAAACCTATCAGTAGGTTTGTGATGGGGATCAGGAAGTCTTTGGATTGATTACTTTTTAAAAACCATCTAACCATTTTTGAACATACATTTCAGTAGTCTATATTCACATTGTCTGTGCAACAGATACCCAGAACTTTATTGTACAAAACTGAAACTATATCCATTAAAACAACTCCCCATGTCTTCCTCTTCTTAGGCCCTGGTAACCAGCAGTCTGTTTTCTGTTTCTATGAATTTACCTATTTTTGATTGTTCATATAAGTGAAATATACAGCATTTATCTTTTTGTCATTGGCTTATTTCACTTAGCATAATGTCTTCAAGTTTCATCCATGTCGTAGCATGTGATAGGATTTCCTTTTTAAGGCTGAATAATATTCCATTGTATGTATATACCACATTTTGTGTATCTGTTTATCTGTCACTGTACATTTGGGGAGCTTTGACTTCTTGGCTGTTGTAAATAGTGCTGCTATGATCGTGGGTGTGCAACCATCTCTTTGAGACCCTGTTTTCAATTCTTTTAGATATATACCCAGCAGTAGGATTGCTGGATAATATGGTAGTTCTTTTTTAATTTTGTGAGGAAATGTCATAGTGTTTTCCATCTCAGTTGCACCATTTTACACATTTTATATTTCTACTAACAGTGCAGGGTTTCAGTTTCTCTATATCTTCACCAAAACTTTATTTTATTTTTTGTTTTTTTTTGTTTTTTTTTTTTTTTTTTTGCATTGTGGCCTTCCCATTGGGTATGAAGTGTCAGAAAAATCTTTTAAAAGCCCACTGGTGATTCTGATGGTAGATTAAATGTGTTAAACCACTGTCTGAGCACATCTTTGTGTTGCAGAGACTACAACAGTGCCAGCCTCAGGAGTCAGTGTATAGAACTTTCTCTTTAGTCCAGCGAGAGATGACTGAATGTTTTTTCAAAAATAGAAAATTTTCAGGAAAAGTTACCTTATCAAGTTAGCTAATTGGCTGGGTTGAATTTAGGTACTTCCTAGCTTAAGATTTTCATTGTCTTGTGATTTTGTTTTGCATACTGTTTTTTTCTTGTGGAGATATTTTTTATTATTATTTTTAATTGTGATAAAATACACATAAAATTTACCATCTTACCATCTTTTAATTGTTTAGATCAGTGGCGTTAAGGATATTCAGATTTTGTGCAGTTATCACCTCCATCTTCAGAACTTTTTTCATCTTTCAAAACTAAAACTTTGTACCCTTAAGCAATAATTCTCTGTTCCTTCCTCCTTCCAGCCCCTGGCAACTACCATTCTGCTTTCTCTTGATGAGTTTGACTACTCTAGGTGTCTCATATAAGTGAAGTCATAACAGTTTTTTTGTGACTGGCCTACTTCAAATTTAAAAAATTTGAAAATATTTTGTTGCAACATTTTAAAAATGTTTATTTAATTAACCTTTATTGAGTCCTTTGGGAATAGAATGCCCTGTATCTGCACATTCCCTCCCCCAGGATTCTCCTCACACACATTGTAACATCTCTGAAGGCAACTTAGCATTGTATACCAGTTTGACAGAGGTTTAGTTTCTTGCACATAAAATAATGGTACATTTTACAATTGCTGGGAACTTGTTTTCGATGATGGTAGGGTAGGTGGTAGGGTAGGTGATTTCCGTAAGGTTAAATGATTACCTAGAAAACATTCATTTAGGGGATGCCCTTACGATTCCCAGTAAATGTTTTAATTCAGCTAAAGAACAGAAAAGCTATCTGGTATCATATCATTAATCAGTACATTCGAGTCATTACTCTGAATGATTATGCTTCATTTATTTTGTGTCAGAATGTTTTCCGCACAATAATAGAGAATAAAAGTGCATCATTAATTACAGTAGAGCAGCTCACACATGTGTGGGTATATATGTATTTCCATATCGTCACACAATGAGGGAAATTTAATGTAAGAAATAATCAATCCTTACCAGAGTTGAAGATTCAATTAAATAATATTACATTTAGGACCATTTATAATTATGCCTTATAAAAGTTTTCAGTAATGCTTGAAAAAGTTTGTAGAAACATTTCCATATACTTGTGTCTTCTATTTCTGAATGACAAGCGTTTTTAATAATAATGTTCCTTCCAGCTCTTTCCCTTTCCCATAGCTGTCTGGACTCTTGTCAGAAAACCACAAAACAAACACACAAAACCCACTTGCAGTATATAATTGCACTATTATAAAAACACACGGTATTGTCCTAGGTCCAAAAGGCAGATGAAGGAAGTCAGCCCCTAGTTTGTTTCATCAGCTGCACTTACTTTCCAGAGCAGAGGACTTAATTTATAGTTCAAAAACCTCTTAAAAGACATACGTCTCTCTTTTAGAGATGAGAAGATACATAGACAAGAAAAACTTAAGTAGTTTAAGTGATGCTACAGGAAAAAGGGGGTGGAGAACAAAGTTTGAAAGGTTCTTGGAGAAAGTTCCAGTCTCTCTCTGAACTCTGTCCTCTCTCTTTTTGTAAGAAAGCCAAAATAATTTCAACACTCTTTTTTTAAGCATCAAACAATTTTCTAATGGTTTCTTAAATATTGCTTTAGCTTATTCTTACAAGGAATTTCTGATGTATAATTTTTAAGGAAATTTTGAGTAATTTGTCCAAGAGTACTCGTCCTAGTCAGAGCTAGGATTTAGGACTTCTGATTCTTAGGACCATTTCATTTCCACCACATCACCCTTAATGATTCACTAATAAATTCATCACGCTTTGTTCCCTGCTCCCTCCCTAATTATATCATTTATCTCAGTATTTTAATGTTAATTTTTATAGTTAAAAATTTTTGCTGTAGGCTGTGAGTCTGAAAAGCTGTTGAAGCCAAAATTCTTCCAGTATGGAATGTACCTGTGGTTTTAGGAGAATATGAAAAAGAAACTACTAATATTTTGTGGAATACCTATAGTCTGTATACAACTATGAAAAGACTCATTTTTAACGTAACTAAGAAAATAAACCTTAAAAAACTTCTCTTTTTTAACAGCTTTCTTGAGATATAATTCACAGACCATATAATTCACCCATTTAAAGGATACAACTCAGTGGTTTTTAGCATATTCACAGAGTTGTACAGCAATAACCACAATCAATTTTAGAACATAGAATACCTACTTTTAAAAGTAGAAGTGTTCAGGGACCTTCAGGTGGTTTTCGGTTTTTGGCTGTTATGAATAGATCTGCTTTAAAAGAAAAAGTATAGGCAATTTTAACAAAATAATCTTTAAATTAATGTCAGAATCGTAAGTTTGAAAACCTTTAATTATATTGTAATTATTTCTCAGCTGTTTAGAGACATTGTGTGCCAGTGTGCTGAGCTGAAAAACTTTAAAAAAATTTTTTTTTTTTTTTTTTTTGGTTATATCAGTGACTTAGTGTTTCTCTATTCCTGTTTTTGTAAGTTTTTGGTCAGGAAGGTGAAGTGAACGATGTTTGCTTAAACAAATGACTTTCATATATTGCTGGAGGAGCTATAAACATACACATGGTTAGATTTCTGTCTTAGCTTATCAAGTTCACAGTGGATCGCAGGCAGAACATTTTATGTAGCATTGTTTATCAGGCAGCCGTTCTCAATCTCATGCAGATTAGGATCACATGAGTATTTAAAAACACTAGCACCTTTATCTACTCCTCAGAGATTGTAATTTAATTGATAATTTAATTCAGCATGGGACCCAAGTGCCAGGAGCTGGCCAATTTTAAGTTTCCTATATGATTCTCCTGTATGGCCAGTATTAAAAACCTGTTTGAGACTCTTGCCGTCAGAAACATTATTTGAAGCTATTTTTACCCTTTGTCTGTTTGAAGCCTAAGAAAAAGAACTGATTAAATCAAGGCTAGATTAGAAAGCAGGAGAGGGAACCCTGAGTAAGTCACTAGGCAGCACCTCTGAAGCTCCTTTGCCGTACCGTTGGTCTTTGCAGCCTCCGTGCTTAGCAAATGCCTGCCCTGTAGAAGTTCCTTCCTTCTTTTCTTCTTTCCTTGGACATTTATTAAGTGCCTGCTGTCTGTTCCAGCGCTCTCTTATACCCTGAGGATATAAATACAATTTGGAGTGTCCTTCTTACATCTGAGTTGGCAAAAGATGCATAATAAGTATTTGTTGAGTTGAACAGAATCACAGCTGAGCCCTCCTGGCGTGTCGCTGTGCAGCGCCTCAGATCCTTTGTAGAAATTGTGCCTTTTTGATAATCAGGAACATTCCAGGCATTGTTTGTCATTTCCTCATTTGTCTGCTCAGGGATATACCCCACATCTAGCCAGGCTTGAGTCATCAGGATAGAGTGGGTTAGGGTGAGTAATTTAGGTCTCACTTCTCCATGTATCACGAACACTTGGGTCCTGCCGGTACCTGGGCTTTTGAGTCATCAGGATAGAGTGGGTTAGGGTGAGTAATTTAGGTCTCACTTCTCCATGTATCACGAACACTTGGGTCCTGCCGGCACCTGGGCTTGGGGGAAGCTCAGTGGGAACACGGACCTAGGGATGGTAAACGAGAGAAGTCTGTCCCTGGAGGACTTGGTCTTAGAAGCCAGGCTTCCGTTCAGCCCCACGGCACATTTTCTTTTTCTGAGAGCAGGGGAGGAGGAGGCATGGTGTGTTTCTGTAGGAGTCTATACGTTCCGACTGGGTTGATTGATCGTCTCTCCTGTGCTTCCCTACAGCTGCTGGACTATGTTAGCGTTGACTTTACTTACGGAAAAAAAGAGAGCTTAGAGCAAAATAGTAAAATGTCCACGTGTGTGCACGTGAGCCCAGCGCGCGTGCGCGCGCGCGCGCACACACACACACACACACACACACACACACACACACACACATATATTTAAGGGTGAGAAAACAAGCAGATGGGGCGATAGTTTGTTTTGTTTTTTTTTTTTAAAGCAGTGATATTTTTTTAAAAACTCAGTTATTTTTAGCTTTTCCAGCCTTTCAGCATATAGCAGATACCTTCTGAATAAGAGTAAGTGGGTGTGTGTTGCTGGCTTTTGTATCTTGCTGTGGTGCTCCTGATGGAAATATAACACAGGGGCAGAAAGAAAAGACTGCAAGGTTTAACAAGGCTTTCCTCCTCGTCGAGTCTTTGCTGCCACTATTGGCATTATTAAATTTATATATGCAACAGTGAGTAATAATATTTAGAGTCATAGCGTATCCCATGTCTTTAGGAAAATATTTTAACAAATACATTCCGCTTTTACTTTGTAAATGAAATATTTAGTTGTTGAGGTTTTTTTCCCCTCACACCGCATTCCCCCCCCTCAACTCAAACACTTTTTATTGGGGCTGTTTGACTTGTTTGTTTTGTTTCGCAAGGAATTTATTCCCTGGACATGTGTGGATTGGCATGTGCCTCTTAAAGACTTTTGTTTGTTGGGGAGCTAGATGTATACCAAAGGAGCTTCTGTGTGGCCACCATTCAGACAAAGCTTCCTAATTTCAGTGTCATTGAGTCAGCAGCTGGTGCAGCTGCATTCAGAGGAGCAAGCATAGTTATTGACTGTTTTCTCTAAAAACAGCCTAAACAAAGCATTTCCTTAAGCAACGCTGAGCAGGATCTGGAACTTCCTATGCCTCAAAAAAGTCTTAGAAAGGTTTGCGGAAGTGCAGAGGTCAACATTACTGCGTGTAATTCCTCTCTTCCACCCCCCCGATTCATGGTAACTGACTCCTTTAAAAAAAATCTCGTATTTTAAAATCATAGGACCAGTATCTGTAAGCAAAAAACAAACAAGCAGAAAAACAAGAAATAATCAGTTAAGTACATGGTCATATCAGCTAGATAATCGTTAGTAATGCCAGAGGAGTGTAAAACACAAATGCTGGTTAATTTAAGAAGAAAGTTTCAAAAATTGTAGCTTACGTTGTAGTGATTGTGTGCTGTTTTTACATATGTTATTTTTTTTTCTCGTAGATTGTTAAGGGGAGTAATCTTTTATATAATTTATATTTCTTCTGTAGCGATCTTTGAAATGGTATAGATCAGGAGTTGGCAAGAATTCATTCATACGTTTTATTTTTAAATTTTAAAAATAAATTTATTTATTTATTTTTGGCTGCATTGGGTCTTCGTTGCTGCGAGCAGGGGATACTCTTTGTTGTGGTGCGCGGGCTTCTCATTGCGGTGGCTTCTCTTGTTGCAGAGCATGGGCTCTAGACGCGCGAGCTTCAGTAGTTGTGGCACGTGGGCTCAGTAGTTGTGGCTCGCGGGCTCTAGGGCGCAGGCTCGGTAGTTGTGGTGCACAGGCTTAGTTGCTCCGCGGCATGTGGGATCTTCCGGACCGGGGATCATACCCATGTCCCCTGCACTGGCAGGTGGATTCCTAACCACTGCGCCACCAGGGAAGACCCGTTCATACATTTAAAAAAATAATCATGCTTTCATTATTTTTTATCATAATCATGCTTTCATTAATTTTTCTTTTTAGTGAGTATCTACCATATAGCAGACACTCCGTTAAGTACTCACAGGGACAAAAGAAATGCATGATAATATGCAAACAGTTAAGTAATAATAAAGGTGGAATATAATTTGGGGAGAAGGTAAGTGGCATAGATCTGCTTTCATTTGTTTTATTTCCAGATAACTTTGTATTTTCAGGTAAAAATTTTTTTTTTTTTGTGGCAGTAACTTAAGGGTTCAAAAGGAGGTTTGAATACTGTCCCTGCTTTCTGTACTTTTGTGATCTGAGTGTCTATGAGATATTGCCTACTTGTTCCAGGGGGAAGGAAGATTAGGAAATGTTATTAGATTACATTGTGTTTTACATTTTTCTGGTAACACATGTAGAATTTCTCATTCTTTTCCGTTGGCATCGATTTAAAATAAAAATCATTGTATAGGGTCAGACTCATGGCCAGTCAAGGAGGGTCATGTTTCTGGGTTGCCCCTTTAAAATAGTCCACTGACATCGTAATTTCTTTAAACTACTGCTTGGTTCCGTTGAATCCGCTTTAGTTTTCTAATCATTATTATTTTTTTTAACTTAATAAAATTTAGTCTCACAGATTAAGGAATCATTTTATGTAGGTTTACTGCCTGCCTTACAAAATAATGACTTTTTCTTTCCTGAATATCATGTATATTTCTCTCAGGTTTTAATGAGGTAGACCTGAGTGTATTGTGGTCAGGATTAGACGGACAGGTTGTGTTATAAAATCAAACCATGAGGCAGGTATGATTCCATAGATTATTTGGCTTCTGTTTCTAGACCAAGACACCACGTTATTTTTATTTGGCCCTCCCACATTCTCATGATCATTAAATTGTGAGTAGGTATCGCCTTTAACATGCATTATTTAGTAAGGTGTGGTGGTTAACACAATGAAGAGCATCACAGCTCTGTAAGGGTAATGTTGTATGCTTTATTTTTAGTTCTATTTGGGTCATGTTTAAATTTTAAAAATATTTTCGCGAGTTAAGAGTGTCCTAGAGAGACACCTTCGAGTTGGTCATAGTGCCTTTGGGTACATTTCCTAAGTTTATTTATAACTTGCCACCCATGATGCTATAAACATCTAAAACTGATTTTTCCTTTCTCCTCATGAAATGAATTATCGGGGAAATGTTACAGACCCACTTCCAGAGTCTCAGGAGGGCCCCTGCGTTGCGCACAGGGGGCGTTTAAGGCTTCGTTGCCTTCCTTTCTCATTCCTTTTTCCCAAACAATGCCACTCGCACCCTCGTAGGTAATGTCTGTGTCACCGAGACAGTAGGTCTCTGTGTGAATAACTGTCTCAGCTTTTCACTTGATCAGTTTGTGGGCTTACCACAGCCTAGTTCTCTACCGTTCCTTCTTTCCCGTTCTGAGACAGGCGAGTTCTTTGAATTGGGGGTGTCCTGACGTCGGTCCTCTTAGAATCTGGGTCCTTCCTGGCTTTTGTGAAGTTGGGCCCCTCACCTTGTCTCCCATGACTGTTTTCATCTCCTCCTCCGTTTATGAAAATCTCTCAGGTTATATCATCTTAAAAAAAAAACAGCTTCTTCCTTTATGTTGTTCCATTCTCTAAGAAGTACCTTCGCTTTCTCTTTCACTTCAGTTGAAGGAATGTTTCTTAAAAGAGCTCTTTTCCACTTCTTGATGTTCACACGCCAACTCAAAGACCCTTGAGCTCGCGTACCTGCTACCAAGCTCAAACTTCCTTTGCTAATGGTCTCGTAACTGCTAAATACAGTGGTGTCATAGTGATCTTATTTGACCTTGCTTTTGCAGTTGATGTGGCTGATTGCTTGCTTCTTTAATTCCCTTCCGTTGGCTCCCATATCAGTCCCAAGCTCTTGCTTCTTCCTTTCCGACTGTTACTTCTAAGACTCCTGTATGGGTTTATCTTTTCCTTCTTGCCTCTGGAGTTGGAATTTGGAATAACTGTCCAGTTATTTCTTGCCAGCTTTTAATTAAATATCTCCTTCTGGTTATATAGTAGCATTTCAGGCTCATCATGTCCACAGCTACATGCTTTATTTGTTCCTTTAGAATCCTGCATTTCCTGTTCTTATTTATTTTTAAAAATTAATTTTTATTGCAGTATAGTTGCTTTACAACGTTGTGTTAGTTTCTGCTGTACAGCACAGTGAATCAGCTACGTGTATACATATATCCCCTCTTCTTTGGGATTATCTTCCCATTTGGGTCACCACAGAGCACTGAGTAGAGTTCCCTGTGCCATGCAGTAGGTTCTGAGTAGTTATCTGTTTCCTACTTAATAGTGTATATATGTCAATCCCATTCTCCCAGTTCATCCCCCCGCTCCCCCCCATATCCATACGTCCGTGTCTCTATTTCTGCTTTGCAGATTCCTGTTTTTATTAATGACTCTTTGATCACCAGGTGCTACTTCCATCCCTAAATAAACCTGGGAGCCATACTTGACTTCACCACTTATATCTCTCATCAGTCACCAAATCAGGCTGATTTTACCTCCTCAATATTGTCCTTCTGTTGTTTTATTTTTTTTTAATAGGCTGTTTTCATAACCTAGTGTCATAGCTGGTCTCTTTGTGTATTACCGCCATCCATTTGCTAAACTGGAAAGATACTTTGCTAACATACGAGTATGCTGGTGTTATTCTTTTGATTAACATACAGTGAGTCCCCATGATTTGTAGTCTGAAACTTAAATAACTTGGTCCCTCGTGACGAGGCTCCCACCCTCCCTTTCCAACCTTTCCACAGTTCGGGAACTTTCGGTGTCTGGGACCTGTGGTGCTTCCTAATGCGGCTCTGCTTTGGCACACGGGCTCTGTCTGCATGGGCCTGAGCTCACACAGCTATAGCCTCGCTGATGCTATCAACTCACCTTACTGCTCTTCGGACTCGGTTCTTTTCTTTTCGACACTTCATGTTTATTTTCAGTGCTTGGTATAACGGATAGCTATTCTTTGTTAGCACATCCGTCTGCCTCATTAAATTGTGACTTATTGAAGGGCTGAAACCTTCTTCTCCGTGTATTCACGGTCCGTGTTATACTGCCTGGCACATAGTAGGCACCCCAATAAGCACGGTAGAGCTTTCTCCACAAAAGAAGTAAGAATCAATAGTGGGTCAGTTAGTCAGGAAAGTCATGCAGATAGAGAAACGTAAAAATGATGTATACATATCTTAAATATTTTAAACGTAAAACTTACAGATGCATTTTTGGGCAACCCTTTGATAGAAGGCCAAGACTTTTTCTTCCCGTTTCAATTCACAGATGGGACTCAGTGTTATCTTTCGTAGCAAAACCGATAGTGGATTATCTGTTATTTCCAATTTGTTTATTTTTAGAGTGAAACTAAAAACCTTAGAGACACTTTTGAAGATCTTTTTGATTTATTTTTCTCATTGTACAATTATGATTGCACATGCCTTGTTCAATGGCAGCTTTAAAAATTAGTACTTTATTACGGTCTAGTCTTTGAAAATCTTGAAAGCATTCAACGTATTTTTCATAGAAACAGATACTGTGCTGCTTTTCGTACTCCAATTTCACTGCTTTAAGTAATATATCGTTGAATAAAAATCACATTATTCTAATCAAGTATAGGGCTTCCCTGGTGGCGCAGTGGTTGCGCGTCCGCCTGCCCATGCAGGGGAACCGGGTTCGCGCCCCGGTCTGGGAGGATCCCACGTGCCGCGGAGCGGCTGGGCCCGTGAGCCATGGCCGCTGAGCCTGCGCGTCCGGAGCCTGTGCTCGTGCTGCGCAACGGGAGAAGCCGCGGCAGAGGAAGGCCCGCATACCACAAAAAAAAAAAAAAAAAAAAAAAAAAAAAAAAAAAAAAAAATCTATAATCAAGTATAACTGCTTGACCAGGTTTAGGATCAAAACTACTCTTGCTGCAGATATGGCTCAGCTGATGGCAGCAGAGGCCCTTGCTCTGCTCAGGGAGGAGGCTGCTGGTTGGGAGCATTCCAGGTGCATCAGTCAATATGATTTACAAAGGGAGTGGAGATCATTGGTTCATCTGGGCAGTTGGTTAAGTGGAAGCTGGTTAAAAGCATTCTACCGTGTTTGTCAGATTGATGCTGAAAGATGTTATCTTTGTTACTTGGCATTTTGGTAACTAAGAGAGCTGGATGGAAACGTCCCTGCTTTCGTGTGCACTCTCTCCTCTACGTCATTTATAAAAATGTTAAATAAGACCGCGGTGAGCACCTGCCTCCCGGACGTCCTCACGTTTGTACGTCTGCTTCTCTGTCATCTGTCTCCTGCTTTAACCATGGCAAAATGTAATTTTTAAAACTGCTCTCTGGTTTGTTCCAGTCTGTTGGTTGCTCTCAAGTAGAATGAGCGCTCAGCAATATTCTACCATCAATTCCTGTTCGGTTTTGTCCCTCAACGTGTTTTCTTCACTATTGAAAAGGCCTTCATTTTGAAAACTCTGCTTCGTCATCCTCGTTAGCAGCTGCATCCTTCCGTCCAGTGGCCTGTCGTAACTAGAATTTTACATTTGAGCCGACAGTTGACAAATTCCACTTTGAATCTTTAACTCTGTGATAATGCCAATCGCATTTTTGTTACATCTCGTTTAATAACTAGGTTTAGACCCGCCTTCGAGCTAATGACTCTTTGATGAAGTCCTGCAAGCCTATCTGTTTCAAAAGATGAGTTGGTGTTTGCAATATTCTTAATACTTTTCCCAATAAAGACCAAGGAAACAGTTACTCAGTTTCTCTCTCTCTGTCTCTCATCCAAAGTACATGCTTTGCCGAAAATCTTACTTTACTCCCTGGGGTTTTATCTTTTTAAGCAACATTTTTTTTTTATTGGCTTTGGAGGACTTTGTAAGGTTACTGTCAAATTCTTTCTTGGCAGGCCTGATTAGTGGTTTGTCCTTGACCCTCTAATCTTTGAGGGTTTCCCTGTATTCCTTGATAGGGCTCTCATTTCGGTTTTTGAAAAGCAGTTAGCTATATACGTCGCCTCCAACCCTGTCCCTGTACCCTAAGCCTCTACTCAGGGCCTGATCGTTTCGATTCTTGGCAGATGTTTATCTTGAGCTATGGATAAGGTCTTTAAAATGGTCTTCAAAGTACCTAGGTTTATTTTCTTTAAGCTGCGTGTTTCCCTTTTAGGAATAATGCCCCATTTTTAAGAGTTGGCTAGTGACCTGTTATAGCTGTCTTCCAAGTCTGGAGTGATGATGCTTTTTTTAAAAAAAATTTTATTGAAGTATAGATGACTTACAATGTTGTGTTAATTTCTGCTCTACAGCAAAACGGTACAGTTATACATATATATATCTTATATATATATATAAGATATATATATATATATTCTTTTCCACTTTGGTTTATCACAGGATATTGGATATAGTTCCCTGTGCTACACAGTAGGACCTTGTTGTTTATCCAACCTATATACACTGCTTTGTATCTGCTAATCCCAAACTTGCCTCCTCCTCCTTGGCAACCACAAGTCTGTTTTCTATGTCTGTGAGTCTGTTTCTGTTTCGTAGATAATTTCATTTGTGTCATATTTTAGATTTCACATATAAGTGATATCATGGGGTATTTGTCTTTCTCTTTCTGACTGACTTTGTATGATAATCTCTGTTTTGGCAGGACTCCTTCCCCGTCTTTGATTTTCAATGTTAGGTGAAACTCTCCTGCCTGTCACCCAGAGGTGTACCCTCATATTGCATTACCATTATTCTTGGTGTTTTCTTTTCACTATCTTATTGAAAACTCTGAGACTGTTCTCTAAAAGGATCATAAAGGTAGGACCTGATAGTTGACTGTACAGGCTCTTTCAGTATAATGTATATATGAGTTGGAAATGGCTGTGTTTCGTAATAAAGGAAAATTATTTATGGATAAAGAAGAGCATGCTAGACTATTAGAGCAAGTAGCTTGAGAAAGCAAGTGTTCCGGATATTCACCATCTGCTTCAGTAGACTTTTTGAGAATGATAGAGTACGGTCTAAAACCCCCACACACAGGCGTTTCCATTTCCTCTTTACGTAAGTCTCACCTTCTCAGTATCGCCTCTGTGTCCACTGGCCTTACTGGAGTGTGGATGTGGATGGACCGTATCATCCACAGCAGCTCACGTTTCCTGTTGATGCACCTACCTGCTCCTGTAGCACTGCAAGTCTCATTTAAAGCGTCCCCTAATCCTTCTGTGTCTGGGTGCCCAGGGACATCTTATCGGTACTGATGAGTTATTCCATCCGCTGGTTACCATGAAGAGTCTCTTCTCTATTTTGGTCTCTTGCTTGCTCACATCCTCTTTTCCCAAAATCCCTGAGAGAGCCTCATCCTTGCTGGTTGTAAGTCTTGTAAGAAAGCATCCTAATTCTGTATGTCTAGAGACATCATTCAGAGCTCTCTAGATTGTCAGTCCTTGAACAGAAGGGAGAATGTCCCTTCAGGTAGCTGGGGTCCTAAGCCATGTTGATTATGTGCTTCCTTCATGTCACTCCTAACACTGCTTTATGGCTTAGAAACTGGGAATTTGTCTTGAAGCAGGTACATATAATACTGTTCTCTGTTGCTGGTTGCTGTGCATATCCATTCCTTACCCCATGTGATGGATAACTACAACACAGACAATACGAATATCCTCATCCTCCAGCCAAGAAACAAAAGTCTTCATGCAAATGGGTAGGTATGGGCTCAGGGAATTTCCACGTCATCATATTTACCTAGATATGTCTCTTCCTTTCAAGTTAGGAACTCCTATAGAGGTAAATAGGGTCCAGGTAAATTACGAGATAGTATCAGTTACAGTAACTTTGAAATCATTACATGAGTGTCTGTTTCACATTTGAACGTCTCACATTGAAAAATATGTATTTTGAATAAGAACATGGTTTACTGCTTTAAATTTTAGTGTGTCTGTCTATATGTCAATATGTAAGTGTGTGAATATAAGTAACATACACAGTATTGTAAGGTGTGTATGTGTGTATGGCACAAAGTAGTATGATACCTATGAGTAAGTTGTATGTACAGATCAAACAGTAGTGTGATTGGTGCACATATGTGTATGTGTGTGTGCGTATGAATCAAATGTGTAAGAGTCAAATAGAGTAGTGTAATGTATATGTGTGTATGTGTATATATGAGTCCAGCACAGTGGTACAATGTGTTTGTGTGTGTGTGTGTGAATCAGACACAGAGTCGTGTGTGTGTGTAAGAATCGGGGCAGGCAAGCATGATACGTATGTGTGCATATGTATCTTTGTATAGGATTCCGACACATAGTAGTGTAAAGTAAGTGTGTGTGTGTGAGAATCAGAGTAGTATAATTGGAAAAACACAGGATAAATAAAATTTATGATGATTCCAAAATGGTAACACCTGCATGACTGTGTAACTCACACAACCTTACTAGGCACGATTTAGGCGAGATTTTTACTAGATCTAGCTGCAGTCTTTTATGGTTCTAAAATATGATGGTTAGTGCAGCCACTATCTGAAACTACTTAGCCTGTCCCATCATTGTGTGAGTTATTCCATCTATAATGACATTTATAACTGACCTTTCTGCATTCAGAATCTCTGTTGTATCTTTGTTTTTTAGCTTCTGTGGGAGAGAGACATGATAACTCTAATTTCACGGTTATTTTTCTGAACTATGCCCAATAATGGCCCCTGGTTTTATAATTAAGGGAATCCAACGCTTCCTTGGATGTACTGTCAAAACCACATTTTCTAAATCCTTGCATGAACATAAAGAAAATGTTGCAGCAATCTGTCTCATCTTGTTAAGGCTACCTGGCTCTTTAATGCCTAACTAAAAGGGTTGAGTGAGTGAAAGCCTTGAAGGCAGTATTCCTCTTTGCAGGCAGTACATAGATAGCCCTTGCCACATGCCACATACTCAGCATATATTTATGGAATGAACAAATTATATGATAAAATACATTTAGATAATTCATTGTTATCTATGTGCCCATGTGTTTCCTCAAGATTCCTTTGCAATGTTTTGCTTGGATATGGTGGAGAAGGGTGGTTTCCCACCATCATGGTTGCAAGATGGCAGTACTGTTTAGATGCTCTTGGTAACTGTGACAGACAGGGTGCGGAACTGAGGGATGGTGGGAGTAGAATGTTACTGCTTTTCTCTCTTTTGGGAACAGTTATTGCACCCCTTTTAGAGGAACCGTCTTCTGTGTCCATAGACTCACATGGGAACTTTTCCTCTGGGCATAGATCTTGTGTCTATAGGGCACTGAAACAGTTAATATAAATGCTCTCTTTTGGAATCAAAGTTCAGTGCGGACACAGCACTGAGTTATGGTACCGGAATGTCAGACAGTCCTACTTTTCTCTTAGAATATTCTCTTACTGCAAAGGGAAGTGAAAAACTCTATAAGGGAAAATTATAAACAATAAAAGAAAATTTGGTAATCTAATACAAAAGAACACCTTTTTCACTGCATGAAATGCCTTGTATTTTTTTTTTTTTTTTTTAAATTTCAAAATCCATTTGAGCATTCACCACTAAAGCTTGCTGTGATGGCAAAAAATGCCTTCAGAGGCCCTTAGTCAGCTTCGGCTGATTAGGTGTAGTGGTAATTAATTCTTACTTTGATACCGTGTCAGCCTTCTTATTTGTAGAAAAGGAGTAAACATGAGAAATCGGACTTTAAAAAATGTGGGTGATTATTAGCTATTGCAAATGTTCTTCAGGAAGCTATTTGGCCCTGAAATGAATGAAATGAGAACATGTTATATAAGGTTGGTTTCCCAAGCAGTTTTGATGTTCTTAAAGTTTAGCGTAAAAAATACTAATAGCCTCTGGATGTTTCACGTTGGCTATCGGTTGGCTCTTCTCCTTCAGGCCTCCTTACAGCATTTGGAAATATTGGCGTTAGGTGTGTGCTGGCTCTAACCTCAGCGAGAAGACTTCTTCCAGAGTCAAAATGAAACGAAATATTCATATTAGGGGGTGGTGGGGAAAGAAACACTGCCTTCCCCTCAGGAGCAGACCGCGTGCGAGTTCTGCCAACTGGCCTGTTTGTGAGAATTAGTGAAGTCATCAGGCCAGAGCTATTTTCATGCACTGACACGGTGCTCCAAGGCAGCTGGAGGTGCTGCATAGAGGAAGCTCCGAGAGAGAGGTTTTCAGAAGCAGAAAATTTCCCTGCTGACTGACAGCATCACCATTTCACACCGGCTGAGACTCCGACATCTCCAGGAAGCATGAGGGCTTGTGTAACGGCCCAGCCAGAAGGAGGACGGGGAGCGTTTCTAGCCTTTCCAGGTTATCTGAAGCGATGTCTCAGTATCAAGGTGCCAGGATTGTCCAAAAGAATAGGTGGCCCTGGGTAAGGAAGATGGTGCTGGAGATGAAATCTTTTGTTTATAGAGCAGCAAGACAGATTCCTTTTCCTCTCCCTTCCTTCCTTCCTTCCTTCCTTCCTCCCTTCCTTCCTTCCTTCCTTCCTCCCTCCCTCCCTTCCTTCCTTCTCTCTTCCTTGCTTCCCTCTCTCTCTTTCTCTCTCTCTCTCTCTCTTTCTCTCTCTCCCTCCCTCTCTCTCTCCCTGCCTCTTCCCCCCCCCCACTTCTTTCTCAAAAAGGTCAGAAATGCAAAGGCTGCCCTTTTTGCTGGCACAGTCCTGTAGGAGATTATGAGCAAAGTAAAGGAAGTGGGACGTGCATCATGTATAATTTATCAGCATATTGAAAACAAGTTGAATACTATGCTGGACAGTAAATGACCTCAGAACAGCCCCAATGTGGGAGAAAATACTGTTCAGTTGTATTTCTTAAACGCTTAAGAAAAAGATCGATCACTTGGAAACAGTTTTTTTGTGTAACCTGAACTGCATTTAAATTTTTGGATTCTGAACTCTGCCTTGTGGGCTCTGTCGCTAAAGATCCTTCAGAAAAGCATAAATGAATATTTGATTAGAGAATCATCTACCGGATGCTGTTTTAACCACTTCCGAAATGATCTAAAAGTGTACACAGAGCTCTAGCCCTTCAGAGACTTAGAAAAAGTCCAGGGACATCAACCAAATGGAGATAAATTTAGAGATAATGAGATACTAAGCCTGAGCGTGAGAAATTCGCTCCTTTTCAGCTTCAGTGATGCAAGTATTTTCAATTCAGAAAGCAAGAGGTGTCCTCTGATAAGTAGTTTCCTACAATAGGAGTGAATCGAAGCAGACACTCTTTAGCATGAGTGCACTCAGGGGTCATGGCTGTGCAAGCGGCCATGATTCAATGCCGTTGAGCAATATGGGACGTCAGAGACAGAAAGCTGCCTTGTTTATTAGAAGTAGGGTAACCACAGTCTCAGGCAAGTGAGGAAGGTTTTGCTGGCACTTTCATTCTGAATAGCAAGCCCTAGTGCAAGGAAAAAAAAAAAAAGCCAAAGTGTTCGGTATAGGCGTTTATATACTGCCAAAGCTTACAGAGCTCTTGTTTACTTCTTAATTTTTTAAATTAAAAAGCACAATCCTTACATTTCTTATTCAGTTAACGGTTAACAGTTTAGCAAAGCTCTCATGTAAGTCAAAGATGGCAGTGCATGTCCTGGATTTCCACAATACTTTACGAATTCGAAGTTAATGGAACCTTTGTTTAGGTAGGTGCTTCCTTCAAACTATTCCAGAAGACATGTATTCAGAGATGTCCATCATGTTTCAGCCGGAAAAAGATCAGTATTGCCTTAGAATTTCTGGGAAGGTCGAGGAGGGTTTGCAGAGTGATTTTCTATTATTTGGTAGAATTGGGGCCATCCTTTGGAACATTTTCAATTGCAGGTGAAGAAACTTGGACCCCAAAGCGTCTTCTTTACCTGAAATCTCATAATCTAGGAAGTATTAATGGAAATTAGATGAATGAGTCTAATTGGGGGTTACTTTATGTTCAATATTAGGCTTGCTATTTGGGTGGGAAATTAAGAAAAGCTGTAATATGCTTATATTAAGGCTTTCCTGGCTATAATTTGTTCCTTCTCTGGTACTTAGAAGGACCTTGAGAATCACGAAATTTGGTATAGTTTTTAAAAGCTAGTCTTGAAATCTAACTTCTCCCTTATTGCTGGGACCTTGGGCAAGTGACTTATATTTGGGGCCTCAGTTTTCTCATTTGTAAGATGAACTTAATAAAAGAACCTGCCGAAAAGGATTGTTGTGACATTTTGAAAGAAAAGATCTGAAATGCCTTAGTGTGGTGTCTGGTATGTAGAAAGAGTGAAATAAATCTGGCCTGTTCAGAAGATGACTAATAATGTTATTTTGTTCTACAGTACCCCAAGGCCCTCGTTTGAGGGATTCATTTTCATTTCCGTCTGAGTATTGGACCCCACGAGGGACCAAGGTCTACATTTGCCCTCACCCCTGTATACTGGAAAATAATTTTCTTTCTGGTGGGCTGAAATGAATGCTCTATCAGTAATAAAGTTCAAGACATTAAAACCTGCGAATAGAGGTCGGTGAACATTTCGGAGTAGGTTCTGGGAACACCCCCAGGTTCACAGTGGCAGGTTTCATTCACGGTCATTTTATATATTAAGATCTCCTCTTTTTTGCTTCCACTTCTTACTCTTGGCTGTATATGGGTATGCATTTTTGTATGTGATTTTTGCATATATTATTTAAATGATGATGGTAAAGTTATGAGAGAGATTTCTTTGTACCTGTTCTATGGATGAGAAAACTGAGGCTCTGAGAAACTTGTGAAGAAGTGGTTGCGTTAACTCTGTTTCGCTTTTTGTTTTTCTCTCCCCCTGTGTCTCCATCTCTCTCTTCATCCGATTCTTCTCCTCACTGTACATTCTTGGCTTCCTTCCTTTTCACCCGTCATCTTAATTCTTCTCCCTTTGTATTTTATTTTATTTTTCCTCATTTTATTTTTCTCTTGTTTTGTCTTTCCTCATTTCTCTTATGTATGACAAAAACAACTTTTAAGAGTTGCTGTCGTTAATGATTTTTGAATTTTATACCCATTTTTAAAGGAGAGAATACATTTTCTTTTAAAGCTGTTAAATTAAGTTGCACTTTGTAGCCAGCGATTTAACTCCCCTCCCCTGCATGTCCATGACTAGCTGACAGGAAAAGTAGTTTATTATTCTTGTTTAAGAGATGGAGGCGACTCATAGATACATACCTTGAAAATTTTCTTTTTCATTGACAGCCAATTCTACTTATACTAACAGAGTTCTCTGGTTTTAAAAGGCATCATATAGTAGCTACCATTTTGATTGCTTTAAATCTGTCTTCTCAGAGTACAAAACCTGCTGTAACCTATTCTTTGAGAGTCCAGTGAATTTCGTTGGACCCTTTTCAAAAGCGACGGGAGGAGGTCAGAGCTCCCTCCCAGGCTCTGGGGCTGGGCAGAGGCTAGGAACAGCTGGCCCCAGCCCTGCCTCTGTCTCACTGTCTCGAACCTGCTATCCTGTGGCACTTTGTACCTCTTCACACAAGCACTCAACCCCTTGCCCTTGCTTTTTCCTTTTTATCAGAAGACCATGTAGAATTAGCTTTATGAAGATAAGGGAAACTGAAAAGTTAGAACCTCCAGAAACAAAAAAAAGCTTGGAATTGAATACTAGACCGTATTTTAAAAGTTCCCTTGTCAGGATCCAACAACTTGTGCCTGGCCACCCATCGTTCACCTTGACCCTCCTTCTCGCGTCCCTTAATGGCTCCCAGTAAGTTAAAAAAATAATTCTGAGCCCTTACGTTATGCAGACCACTACAACTTTCCCTGACCCTGGTGCCCAGTTCTGAATCTCCTTTTGCTTATCTAAAGAATCATTAATAATTTCTAACTCCAAATCTTTGCTTTCCCCTTTCTCTGAGAGGCCTCACAATGGAAGGGGAAGTAGGCAGATTTTTTTCCCACTGAGTTGAATTTCATCCGCCTTCCCTCCCAAAGAAAGCAGACATGGCTTTTATTTTTCCAGTCCTCTTTTACATGTAGAATTAAAGCCAAAACAAATTATGTTAATCTTGGCTTTTTGGTTGAGTAGATTTTGGATGAGTTGAAGTTTACAGTAACTTTGAAAAATGTTTTTCAGTTTGACAGTATCGTCGGGTAACACAGTTTTCATTTTCACAGATTACTTTTCTGAGCCTATCTGCAGGCCAAAGCATGACAAATACACAAATAAGTTTCACTTCTTTTCTCTGCATAGGAAACTCTTCATGTAAGTAGGATTCTTATACACTCAAAGGGATATACTGCATAATTTTATACCTAGTGCCATATAAGTTGGATTTCTTATTCATCACACACCATATGCAGTGTTATTAATCTTTACTGTAAGTAGAATGACAAGTGAGCAATAAAAGCAGGCCTTAAAAAACTACCAACAAACATACAGGAAAAAAAAAAAATCCCCTAACAGATGCTTCAGAAAGAAGTGACAGTCAGTGAAATTTGGGTTACATGTATGTTGCATAACTGATGCCCTGGTGTGTACCTTCAATATGGTCCATGGTTTTCACTTCAAATCTTAGCTTGGGCTCCATTCCTTTCTCCATTTTTCCTTCCATCTCTCTCTTTTCCTTCCTCTCCCATACTTCCCACACCTCTTAACTCCCGTTAAAAACATCTTCTCTGGGTGGGAACCGCTTGCCCCTTTCTTCTTCCTTCCCACTCTTCAGGCAGGTGTTGCATTTGTCTGTATCCATGGTCCCAAGCAGGCCCGTCATCTGTATCTATGCCCATCTTCCCTGCGGTGGGTTGAGCATAGCTTTTAAAGTGGTTGGGCCCCACTCACGCTTGATGCTTCCTGTCCCTGTGTCCTCTGCCTTTCTTACCCATCTGTACAATCCACTGTTGCTCTTGGGGTGGTGGTTTTGGCTATTGTTATTCATGCCTGCTTTGCCAGCTGCACGTTGGACTCCTTCCTGGGCCTTACCGTGCCGCCGTTTATCCTGGTCCTGGGCTTGGTGCTTTATAGCCCTTGCTTCCTGGCCGCCTGCTGCCTGGAATGACTGTGTTTGGGGTGGATTGATGCTGTTGTTTTTCTTCTGTCACCATTGCTTATCCATACCCTCCTACGTTAAATGAAAACCCCTCTTTGGATGCGTCTTGACTGTTTCATGTGCTGGGCCACAGTGGGCTGTGTTACCTCTTGTTAAGAGCCAAGAAAGTAAAATTTACAGGTATCCTCAGATACTTTAATGGCAAAGTAAATGCCTTGCATTGATTTGTTATTGTGGCCCATTAGCACAAGCATCATGTATTCTTTTCTTCTAATAAATTGCTTTGCAGCCAGGGTTTTGCTTTTTAAAGCCATTTAAGTGAATGGAATGGATTTGAGAAGTAGAAGTCTAAATTTCCAACTTGCTTGATGCTAAGACTGCAAAGCATTTTGGTGAGAGAGTAAGGGGCAGAATCTGACTTACTAAAACTTCCAGTTAACTTTTCTTTGGTAGTTTCTCTTGACATGACTTTTCTGGTGATTTTTTTTTTTTTTCTAATTTTTTATTTATTATTATTTTTAACATCTTTATTGGAGTATAATTGCTTTACAATGGTGTGTTAGTTTCTGCTGTATAACAAAGCAAATCAGCTATACGTATACATATATTCCCATATACCCTCCCTCTTGGGTCTCCCTCCCACCCTCCTATCCCACACCTGTTGGTGGACACAAAGCACCGAGCTGATCTCCCTGTGCTATGCGGCTGCTTCCCACTAGCTAGCTATTTTATGTTTGGTAGTGTATATATGTCCATGCCACTCTCTCACTTCGTCCCAGCTTGCCCTTCCCCCCTCCCCATGTCCTCAAGTCCATTCTCTATGTCTGCATCTTTTTTCTTGTCCTGCCCCTAGGTTCATCAGAACCCTTTTTTTTTTTTTTTTTTTTTTTTTTTTAGATTCCATATATATGTGTTAGCATACGGTATTTGTTTTTCTCTTTCTGACTCACTTCACTCTCTATGACAGACTCTAGGTCCATCCACCTCACTACAAATAACTCAATTTCGTTCCTTTTTATGGCTGAGTAATATTCCATTGTATATATGTGCCACATCTTCTTTATCCATTCATCTGTTGGTGGACACTTAGGTTGTTAACATGTCCTGGCTATCGTAAATTGAGCTGCAGTAAACATTGTGGTACATGACTCTTTTTAAATTATGATTTTCTCAGGGTATGTGCCCAGTAGTGGGATTGCTGGGTCATATGGTAGTTCTATTTTTAGTTTCTTAAGGAACATCCATACTGTTCTCCATAGTGGCTGTATCGCTTTACATTCCTACCAACAGTGCAAGAGGGTTCCCTTTACTCCACACCCTCTCCAGCATTTATTGTTTGTAGACTTTTTGATGATGGCCATTCTGACTGGTGTGAGGTGATACCTCATTGTAGTTTTGATTTGCATTTCTCTAATGATTAGTGACGTTGAGCATCCTTTCATGTGTCT
>NC_041226.1:49081916-49084921 GCF_002837175.3 Physeter macrocephalus | reverse complement strand
GAGTTTGATAGTGTCTGGCCTTACATTTAGGTCTTTAATCCATTTTGAGTTTATTTTTGTGTATGGTGTTAGGGAGTGTTCTAATTTCATTCTTTTACCTGTAGCTGTCCAGTTTTTCCAGCATCTGGTGCTTTTTAAATATTTAGTAATGTCATCAATGGTTGCTTTCCTGGGGCATGAGAAGTTTTGTTCACTGTTATCCATCCTGCTAGATGCTCTGGAACAAGAAATTTAACTTCTCTTTCCCTGCCCATAAGATTTTAATTATTATATTTTTTCCCCACTTTTTTTTTATAGGGATGTCATGATGCTTTGGAGTAGAGGTCATGAGTAAATACGAAGTACAGTGTAATAGATTTTTATTATTTTCTTTAAAGTCAATCTTTGCTCACTAATTTTTAATTAGGACAGTGGCGCATTGAAGATGTTTAAGCTCGTGAGTCATTTTTCTTAATAAGATAATAGGCATATTCCTTTTGCTTTTGTTTTTTTATTTAAAAATTTTTTACTTTCTATTGGAGTATAGTTGATTTACAGTGTTGTGTTAGTTTCAGGTGAACAGCAAAGTGATTCGCTTGTACGTATGCATATACGTACAAGTGAATTTAGATTTAGATTCTTTTTAGATTCTTTTTTAGATTCTTTTTCTGTATAGGTTATTAAAGTGTTGAGTAGAGTTTCCTGTGCTGTGCAGTAGGTCCTCGTGTTATTCCTTTTGTTTTTACTTTGGGAAATGAGGAACAAGTAGTTCTGTCAAGAATGGAAAGTACTGTACAGTGTCCAGAAAATGAAAACCCCTGAGTAAATGTAGTCAGTAAAATATGTAGGCACACTGCTATGTTCAGAACACCAAAAAATTACATGAACAGTGAGGCAGCACAGCCGCGAGAATGGCCTGGGCCCTGATCTTGAAGTTGTCTCTCATTAGCTCTGTGCTGCCGGGTAAGTCATGAGGTATTTTCTCATTTGTAAAATGAGTCATTTCAATTGGCCAACCCCAAAGTTCCCTTGTGTCCTGTCATCTTAAAACCAAGTATCCACTTCCCTGCCTTTCCCTGCCCTTCCCTGCTTGCTTCTCCCGCCCATGTCAGGTCTTGGACTTGGCCCCTGCAAGGGAGCTGATGCAGACCTCAGTGAGCTGAGTCTCTGTGGCACTAAAGTTGCTGATGAAACAACTCCAGCTCCTGACAATAAGGCCCTCAACTTGTTTGTTTGTTTTTTGTATTCTGTATCATGTATAAATTATTTCTGGCTAAAGTGTCTAGAAGTTTAAATGATCACTCTGAGTTAGTTGCTTTGACTTCTTTTTATGGATTGTCCTAGCTGTTTTGCCTAGCCTGGTGGTTGTAAGTCTTTGGAGTTAGGGATGGACTTGCGGCGTTTGGTTTTTAACCCCCTTGGGTCTAAGAATTTTGATGCTGTGGGTTGTCTGAAATACATGTTGAAGATAGGGGCAGTTTTAAATTTAACATATCTTAATCCTATTTTATATGATGGAATACATGGAAAAGTTTACTGGGATTGGGATATCATATAAGAAATTATAAGGTAAATTACTTTTTTTTTTTTTGGAAGGTTTTTTTTGTTTTGTTTTTGCGGTACGCGGGCCTCTAACTGCTGTGGCCTCTCCCGTTGCGGAGCACAGGCTCCGGACGCGCAGGCTCAGCGGCCGTGGCTCACGGGCCCAGCCGCTCCGCGGCACGTGGGATCTTCCCGGACCGGGACACGAACCCGTGTCCCCTGCATCGGCAGGCGGACCCTCAACCACTGCGCCACCAGGGAAGCCCATTTTTGGAAGTCTTGAAGTTTATTTTAATTTTTTTACACACCAGGTTCTTATTAGTTATCTATTATATATATATTAGTGTATATATGCCAATCCCAATCTCCCAATTCATCACACCCCACCCCACCCCAGAACCAATAAGCCTTTAAATGTTCCTAAAAATACTCTGTAGTCACTAGTCCCACAAAATGAGTTTGTCTCCCGTTTTTCAGTGAATATGAGTCTCTAGTCCCTTTACCCTTCTGAAGAGTCACAAGGATATGCCAAAAGATTTTCTGCTTTTCCTCCACCTCATCTTCCTTCTCGACAATGTAATAATATAATTTTTTTTAAATAATATAATTTTAAAGCAATCTTTTAGCACCTTTTCTCATCCAAAGAGGTTCATGCAATAATTTAAGTTTTCACGCGTTCACTCTATACTTACTGAACATCTGCAGTGTGTGAAGTCCAGTACCCACGTAGGGAAGCTCCACTGTTTATAAAGCATTGTTCTGGCTGTTTTGAAGCCAGTGGGGGGCAGTGTTGAATGGTGAACGGCTCTAGCCTCTGACTGCTTGGCTTTTCATGCTGCTCCACTGCTTGCGTGACTTTGGCCAGTCTTTACCTTCTCTCTATGCTGGTTTCCTCCTCTATGAAACAGGGATGTTAACTCTGTCTCACAGGGTTGCTGAGTGTTACATGAATTAATACATGGAAAGGACTTAATATGGTGCCTGACACATGACAATCCTTGTTGTTTATTATTATATTACTGTCATTCATTAATAGTAGTAGCGGTACTGTTGAAAGTGGTAGCTGGTATTTCTTGCCATCATGATTCTTGCAGTTTCATGGGAAGTTGAGAGTTCTATTATAAGGAATATGTATTAAGTATAAATTACGTTTGTAATACAGTTTTTCACCACAAATGGCAAATGAAATTTTTCTCTATAAATATTATATTTAATAGAATTAGGTTAGGTAATAACCTACTTTGATACATAGTTCATCCTTAATTATTTTAGATATTTCAGTTTATAATAGCAAGTATCTGAAGATGCTTATTGTAAACATATGGACAAAAAACAATCTAGATAATAGAGTTTCCTGAAACAATGGCTTTCTATTGATGAGGTGTAAGTTAATATGCATGTGCTTTTAAAATTATTGCTGGGGGCTTCCCTGGTGGCGCAGTGGTTGAGAGTCCGCCTGCCGATGCAGGGGAAGCGGGTTCGCG
>NC_041226.1:49077111-49081757 GCF_002837175.3 Physeter macrocephalus | reverse complement strand
GGCCCGCGTACCGCAAAAAAAAAAAAATTATTGCTGGTATGACTGTGGTGGATGGAGAGCACAGGGCAGCTGGGAAGACTGCAAAGATTTTAGAGGGAAAGCAAGTTGTTAATTGGCAGAGATGATGAGGAGAGGCCTAGCAGCTGAGGAATGGAGTATTTTGGAAATTTGAGGAAAAAATGAGCAGATTATGTGCAAGGGAGAGAAGGCTGTAGTTGCCCTGCAGCTTTTCCTCTCAGCTGTGGTAATGGGAGAAAAGGACAGACACCGGGAAGGGTAACATTTTCTAGAAGGGATTATATTTGATTCTTCTTGATTCTTTACTCATGGCTGTGAGTGGCCTACTCATGTCCAAGGGACACTGCCTTTAAAATTTAGGGAACCGAAATATAATGGAAACTTGCTTCGGGGAAAGAATTCTCCCATTTGAATCGTGTGTGCTGTGATCCAGGCCAAGACGATGGGGTGTGATGTTGGGTGGGGTAGGTAGCCTGTTTCCTTGGCTATTAATGTGATTCTCAGCTTTGATAAATGGACCCTTTGCGATTTCCTTTCCATGGAGTGTCAGAAAACTTATTTTCAATAGAAGTAGTCTTCTCAAGGGGAGGGGACCAGTAGAAAACTTACAAAAAAACACAACAGTTGATTCAAAACTGCAGTTCTCAGAATTACCTACTGGGCAGCAGGTGGGTACCACAAGACTGTGTGTCTGTGGCACCGTATCCCAGAGATCGACACACTGTATACCACATTTGTGATGCCACATAAGGGCCGCTTTAAATTTGGACTGTCTTCCAGTTTCTGGGCTTAAAAGCAACCTGACGTAGAAAATTTTCTAGTTTAATTCTCACAGTTACTCTAAGAAGAAGTTACAGTATCTTCCTTTTTTATGCATAAGGAAAATGAGGCATAGAAGGTAAAATATTTATTTTAGGCCATATACCTAGAAGATTTGGGAGCCAGACTTGAAGTCCGTGTCTTCTGATTCTAAATCCTCTTTTTTTTTTTTTTTTTTTTTTGTACTTGACACCACTTATATTTCTGTCTACTTCATCCCAATTCTGTCCGTCTTTCTGTCTTGCTTTGGGGGTGGGGTTTAGTGTTGAGCAGTGATGGTGCTTTTGATCCTCTGCTGTAGATAGTTGAGTCCATCGTACTTTACCTCCCTTATTGATACCTGGAAGGCTCCTCTCCTGTTTCAGTCATTTCACTTCCTTTGTCTTTGACGCCCTCTTGCACTCCTCTTCCCCTGGTCACGCCCTGCTCCTCCCAACCAGCCAAGTACACATTCCGATGTGGCGTATGTCCCTAGATGTGCAGGAGCCCTTGCAGAGTTGTCAGTGGTGTTTGTAAGTGTGTGTGGTTGATTTTCATACATGGTTCTATTTTATAAAACTCATTTCTCTTTTTTACAGTTCTCACCTAACACTGTATTTTTAAGTTATATCTCATTTGATATCAGTTCTTACTTCTGCATAGTATTCTGTCACATTCACCTACTATATTTTACTATTCCATTCCCTAGTGTATACCTCCATGCCTTCAACTCCCATTACTGCAGTGTTGCCTTCAACGTTTCCAAACATGTGTCTTTAAGATGAGTGATCAGATAGGGCTTAAACATACTTACTTTCACTAATTACTGCCATATTTTTCTTTTATTTTTTTCCATTAATGGCTCTACGAGTTTAACCATGCACCAGCTGTGTGTCAAATTTTCCCTTGTTCCATATCACTGCAGAAACTTGATACTATTCTCCTTTCTCTTTCTACACCATTCTAATAGATAGGAAGTAATAGGTTGTTGTTCTGATGTGTATTTCCTTGATTTCTAGTGAGTTTTAACCTCTCTCTTTCGCTCTCTCCCTCATTATACTATCCTTTGCCTTTCTATGGAAACTCATGCTCATTAACTCTTCTTGGACTGTTGAAATATCGTTCTAAGTGGCGTCTCTGCCTCTCATTCCCCAGTGCCCCTTGCTCAGCACTACCAGATTCATCCCCCTAAATGTGTCACATGGATCTTCTACCCCAAATCTCTTAATGGCTTCACATCCTCTGTGTATGAGGTCAGCTCTTCTTCTGTGAATTGCCCGCCCCCATCTGGCCTCACCACCACAGTGTGGTTGGTCCATGGTGTTTTCTTAGTCTTGGCTCCTACGGTCCGCCATGACCCCCTGACACATGGTAGGGTCTCCTCACTGTGCATTACTCCACGTGGGACGCCCTCCCACATCTGTCCGGGATCCTCATTTTGTTTCTTAGTTTTCATTAAAATGTTCTTTGCCCATAGCTTCAACAGTCAGATTGACCAACACAGCTGGGTAAGAAGCAGCAGCAAGTCTTTGCTTGTTTTCTTCACCCTGTTTTTCTGTCCTCTGAGGAACTACTCTCTTTGTTTCCCTTAGCGTTAGCCCTTACCTGCCGACTTCCCAGTGTGTAATACAGGATTGAGCCCTTTTCCTCTCCACACCCCCCTGCCTGCCCCCACCAAACCCACAGCTTTGCTGTCTCTCCAGTGTAGTTGTGTCAGCTTTGGTTCAATCCATATTAAGTGTTTACGTAATTAAACCTTTGGCGACACTGCTCAAAGCTGTGCTGTGCTCAGCGTTTACTCTTCCTTTCTTATAAATTTTGTCTGATTTTTTTGTTTGTTTACCGAGTTTTGAATATTCTTATCGTTGCTCCAGTCCCCGAGTTGTCTGATTCTCCTCTCTGTGCGTTTGGATTCCTGGGGTGTTGCGTCAGATCCTCCTTCTTGGGGCCTATAGTGCTGCCCTGCCTCGTGCACGCCTCTGGCCCTGGGGCCCCATAGTTGTCAGTTCTTTCCTCTCTCTTGAGCCCTCTATTCCCTTATCTCATGGTTCCTCCTCCTTTGTTTACCTCCTTCTTTGCTGTGCGTCTCCTCTTTCCTGAGAAGGGTCCTTGTAGGAGATGTAAATTTTTGACATCTAACATAACCTTTACTTTTATATTTCATTGACAGTGTGGTTCGGTCTGGAATTCAGGGTCGGACATGGTTTTCCTTTGGGATTTTGAAGGCATTCCTCCACTCCAGCTTCTGTTTGGATGCCGTCATGATTCCCGGTACTTTTGTTGATGACCTTTCCTCCCCCCGCCCCCCTTGCTTTTTCTCTCTCTCTCTGGAGTCTTGTAGAAGTGTCTTCCTGTTGCATGGGTTCTGAATTTCTCAATGATGTGCCTTTGTGTGATCGGTTTTCATCAAATTTTGCAGGTGCTATCATTTGCAGGTGGTTTTATAGTTCTGTCAACTTTTAAACCCTTGTTTTAGGGAAATTTCTTTTTTCAAATGCAGAAATCCCTTGTTATCCAAATTGATTCATTTACTGAGTTCAGATAGCAAGCAGCCAGATCGGGACGTGTCAGAGGATCCAGGAATAGTGCTTCCTCCAGAGAGTACTACCTCAGAATTTATTTTCATCATCTGTTCAGTTCAGGCAACAAGAGTTTGGGGAGCAGCAGGGCTGGGTTTGTTTGATGCTGTCCTCATCTCCATTTTCTGTTTTCTCTTTAACTCCCATATTCCCACGTTGAACATCCTGGACTTCAATTCCAATTTTCTTCAATTCCATTTATTGTTTTGCTCCTCTTTTGTGTTTTGTTCTGCTTTCTGAAAGAGCATGTCATCATCATCTTCCCATCCTTCTATTTCTTTTTTTTACTGTCACGTTTTTGATTTCTAAAAATCACTTGTTCTTGTAGTAATCCTTTGTTAATGATGTCTTCTTGTTTTTTGAATGCATTTATCATCTCTGTAATCTCTGGTGGGAGCACTCAGCAGCTTTCCTGTAAGCTCTGTGCTGGAATGTGGGCTTCTCAGCAGAGTCACCTCACTGGGCTACTACTTGCGGAGCCCCTCATGGCAGGAAATATCTGTAGGCTTGATTCTAGGACCAATCAGGTTCTCAAAGGAAGAGCTTCCAGACTCCTGCCTACAGGTATAGGCCAGGCAGCCATTTGCACCCTGACTGGGAAGAAAAGTGGACTTGACGCCTCAGCAGTCTGCTCCCCCCATACTCTGTTCTCCGTATGATTCCCTCACTCACACGGCGTCCCTGGACTCCTAATAGAAGCCCCACGTTTTCCTCTATCCCGAGAGTAAACCACTGGTCTTCTAGCATTGGGGAGGGCGGTCATCTGTGTTCAATAAGGTAGGGCATCTGGAGATCTCAGTAATTCTTAGAGGGATTCTCGGCCAGTGTCCCCTGATAGAGCTACATTTTACCCCCTTTTCTAGAGTCAAGTGGAGCTCACAGCCTCCCAGATCCTGGAAGGTTTTGTCGGGTAAGTGAGATTGCTTCTCAGTTTTCCTCACAATTGGCTTAGCTTCATTCAGCTTTCTAGGGTCTGCTAAATCATTTACCTTTCTTCCATCTGCTTTTTGCCTTTCCAAAAATTTTTTTTTGCTGTGATTGACTCATCTCACATTCTATGCCAAAAGAAAAATCTATTACCTCTCATTTTATTTGAGTAGAGGAGAGAGTGAAAGTCAATGTGTATGATCAATCTGCGCTTTCTTAATCCAAAAGTCTTATTCTTTTTTTTTTTTTTTTTTTTTTTTTTGCGGTACGCGGGCGTGTCACCGTTGTGGTCTCTCCCCCGTTGCGGAGCACAGGCTCTGGACG
>NC_041226.1:49065637-49076970 GCF_002837175.3 Physeter macrocephalus | reverse complement strand
GGCCCAGCCGCTCCGCGGCACGTGGGATCCTCCCGGACCGGGGCGCGAACCCGTATCCCCTGCATCGGCAGGCGGACTCTCAGCCACTGCGCCACCAGGGAAGCCCCCAAAAGTCATATTCTTGTTGGCCATTTTTGTTTCCCTTTCTGTCAGTCATGTATCCATATGCTTTAGCAGACTTTTCAGTTGAGTTTCTTATCTTCTTCTTTGTAGAATTTCTTTATATATTGTAGTTTTAATTCCTTATTGAATTTGTATCCTTATGTTAACAACTTGGGTCACGTGATAAAGCTCTACTCTCAAAATTTTGTTTTTCTAAAATGTGAAATTAGATGTTCATATTGCTGGATTCTAAGTGTGTGTCATTGTTGTGTGGGATTCCCAAAATGTAAGTACTGCAGTGATTTAATGCCTTAAAGTTTCTTGCTTTTAAATTACAGTCATTGAAAGAACACCTATTACGTAGTATATGATTTGTATAAGTTGCCTTGGTTGGAAATTGTAGACACCCAGATTGGCAGGGGCTGATTGTCCCCAAATCTCTGTTCTTTCCTTCTTCTGTGACAACAGAATTTTTAGTTGTGTGCAAGGCTGCCCGGAAGAAAGATGACTGACATTTTCCTAGCCTCTAAATGTGGCTGAGTAAGTTCCAGCCAGTAAGAACTTACTGTTAAGTGGCTGCTACGAACCCACCTGTAAAGTCACCTAGTGCATTCCCTTTACCTCACATCTTCCTCCCTTCTTCCTTTCTGTGTGTGACATGTGACGCAATGGCAGGAGGTCTAGCTGTTGGATTAAACTCATGATAGGGGGTCTGACTCTAGGAATGGTGGTGCCGTGAGCTAGAATGTGCCTGGTTCCATACCAGCCCTTGACTCTGCATTCTGAATGCTAGAGATAGAAGCTGCAGTCGTGTCTTAAGCCACTGTCCTTTTAAGTTTGCTGACACTTGCAGCTAAACCCAGTCTTAACTGATACACCACCTCAAGCTTGCTTAATCAAAAACAGGTTTATGGTTTATTGGCTTATGGAATGGGTCCATCCAAGAGGTGGAGCTGTTTTTAACTCCTGCCCCATTGCAGCAGTTTAAATTATGTCATTAGTACTCGCTTTCTCTATTCACGTTTCAGGTTTGCGGCTTCTGCTTGCTTTATTCTCAGACGGTTCAACTGTGGTGACTGCACGGCTGCTGGTTGCCTCTATCATAAAGACATTTATATTCTCAGAGAAAGAGCAAGCACTTCTTCTGATAACTTAACAGTTGTCCCTGTTCTCTAAACCGATCAGAGGTGACCAGGGGGAGAACGCTCAGATCAGTTAGGCCAGGGTCACATGACCATTCCTGGGCTCCAGGCGGAGGGACATCCGTACCCAAACACACAGACTAAGCAGAATTTCTCTAGGATGAAGCAGGGCTGGTTCCGAGAAGATGCTGGGAAGATAAATATTATATATGTCTAGTTGCGTTATGTATAATTAAGCTTCATATTGCCGTGATTTAAAAAAATACGTATGTTAATTTCTTGCTTTTTCTGTTTTTCAGTAGTCCTTTTTCAAACAATGCAATGAATGTTGAAATGAATGATTTTGTTCATTAGGCAGATCGATGACAGTAAAGAAATAAAAAATGAAATGAATGATGTAGTAAGGAAATACAAAATATTCTTTGCCTATATAGAATACAGTAGTAAGATGATCAGATGAAAATATCTGTGGTAAAAAAAAAAATCATAATAATGTTTTCTAAATAGAGGTCATTTCTATTAGTGATAATTAAGCATTCCTTATTAGAGTGGTTACAGTATATCTGAGCAGACTGCCTCAACTGTAGTCAAGAAACAACCTTATATGATTCAATTCCAATTTGTAGTCTTTGCAAGTAACTCTTCTTTTTCTCCTGTGAGCCTCTCGAAAAGCTCCATGCAGTGTCACAGCTGACCCCAGTTTCTTTTTATCGGGTGGAAAAACAAATCTCTAAGAGCCCCTCAAAATGAAACCGAATATGTTGTTTCTTTTGGAAAACAAATGGAAAAGTATAATTTTTAAAACATGTTTTAAGGCTACAGGTGCTGTAGCTGTGAACAAACGAAATACTTCTATAAACTTTTTTTATGGCTTTATTGAGGTATGATACACACAAAAAAACTGCATGTATTTAATGTATATAATTTGATGAGTTTGAACATCTGTGTACACTCATATTACTGTCACCATAATCAAGGTAGTAAACATATCCATCACCTCCCGAGAGTTTGTGTCTCTTTGCTTTTTTTTTTTAATGGTTAAGAACACTTAAAATGAGATGTACCCTCTTAACATTTTTTTTTTTTTTTCTTTTTCTTTTTGGCTGCGTTGGGTCTTCGTTGCCGTGCGCGGGCTTTCTCTAGCTGGGGCAAGCAGGGGCTACTCTTTGTTGCGGTGTGCGGCCTTCTCATTGCGGTGGCTTCTCTTGTTGTGGAGCACAGGCTCCAGGCGCACGTGCTCAGTAGTTGTGGCATGTGGGCTCAGTAGTTGTGGCTCTCAGGCTCAGTAGCTGTGGCGCACGGGCTTAGTTGCTCCGTGGCATGTGGGATCTTCCCGGACCAGGGACTGAACCTGGGTCCCCTGCACTGGCAGGTGGATTTTTAACCACTGCGCCACCAGGGAAGTCACTTAACATATTTTTAAGTGCACAGCACGATGTTGTTAACTAGAGGTACTATGTTGCCCATGAGATCTCTAGAACTAGCTCATCTTGTATTACTGTCACTTTCTATCCATTGAACAATAACTCCCCTTCCATAAACTTGAAAACAACTTAGCCTTGCCTAGAAGCTTAGTCAGGCATTTTTCAAAATAAACTTTACTTTTGAAAAACTTTAGATTCACAGAAAAAAAATGTGATGATGGTACAGAGAGTTCTCATATACCCCCGCCCAGTTTCCCCTGTTACAAACACTTTACATTTCTGTGGTATGTTCATTACAATTAGTGGATCAATATGGATACATTATTGTAAGTTCATACCTGATTCCCATCTTTTCAGTTTTTATCCACTGTCCTTTTCCTGTTCGAGGATCCCATCCAGCACCCCACACTACATTTTGGGGTCATGCCTCTTTGGCCTCTCGCGGCTGTGGCAGTTTGTCAGACGTTCCTTATATTTGATGACTTTGACAGTTTGTGGAGTACTGGTCAAATATTTTGTAGAGTGAGTCTCAATTGGTATTTGTCTGCTGTCCTTCTCATGGTTAGTCTGGGCTGATACCTCTTTAAGAGGAGGATCACAGAGCTAAAGTGCCATTGTCATGACATCAGATCAACAGTATATGCTGTCAGAATGATTGATCACTGTTGATGCTGACCTTGCTTACCTGGCTGAGGTAGGGTTGGTCGGGTTTCTCCACTGCAAAGTTATCCTCTTTCTTTCTTTCCTGACCGTTACTTCTTGGAAGGAAGTCGCCCTGTGTTCCCTACACTTGAAGAGTGAGGAGTTGTGCACTTCCTTCTTGAGGGTGAAATGTACGCAAAGATTATTTGCACTACTTCACCTCGTGAGATTTGTCTGTTGTCCCTTATTTATCTGTCTATCTATCTGTCTATTTTATCTATCTATCTAAACACATATTAATATAGACTCGTGGTTATTTTATACTTTTGGGTTATAATCTAATACTACTTAATTTTGTCACTCAAATTGTTCTAGCGTTGGCATTGGGGACTCTTTTAGTTGGTCCTTGTATCCCTTTGACAAACCCCCCTTATTGTGTTGTGTTTGTTTTGTTTGTTTGTTTTAGCCGTGCCGCACAGCTTGTGGGACCTTAAGTTCCCTTACCGGGGATTGAACCCGGGCCCTCTGCAGTGAAAACGTGGAGTCCTAACCACTGGACGGCCAGGGAATTCCCTGTTCTTTTTTTTTTTTTTTCTCTTGTCTTTTCTTCCCTTTAGCCTTGCCTTTCCCTCTCCCTCCTCTTCTTCCTTACTTTCTGTCACTACGGATGCTACATAGTCATTTTATATATCTCCTGCCTCAGTCCTAGAATCAGCCATTTCTCCAAGGAGACCTGGTTCCTGTTATTTAGAGAATGATACTAGAAACCAAGATCTGGGTACACGGTGTGCTTGTTGCTGCCGGGGCGTTTTTATTATCCCATTTTACAGATGTAGAGTTGGAGATCCCAAATAAAAATGGTGGCAGTGGAAGAGGGTAGAAGTAGTTGTGATCCCATTGTGGAAGAAGAGGCCTTGTTTCTGGATAGTTTTTCTTCCATTCCTCTGCAGTTGGGAACTAACAGGTTTTTCTCTCTCACTGATGTTTTTGTGAGGTGGTTTATTTTCCTGGGCCCTCTCGTGAGTCATTTATCTAAGCGCAGAGTGTAAGAGGGTTTTTATTAATGTTCTGACTGGAGGAGTTATTCATTTATTGACCACATAATTTTTTTGTTGTTTTTTTTGCAGTTTGCCAAAAAGGCATAAAATGAAATATGATCTGCTCAAGAGTATTGTTTATTGTTTCTGACAATAAGACTAGAATCCTTACAGGATCATTGGGAAACATGGAACCCTTTAGGAGTGTTTAATGGATATAATGCTCTCTCACTCTCTTCTTTCAACCTAAACAGCAGTTGCTCTGAGGACTTGCCTAATGTATTATAACTAGATCCATAGCCCAATTTTTACATTTCAGTCTTTATTGAAAACATAAATATTATCTGGAGTAGAGAAATGCAAACCTTCCTCACGGAACTGTTACTTAGAGAAAAATTGAAGCCCACTTAGTCTGTCTTTGTACAGCACATACTACTTTTGTCCCTTTTCGTTAATTAATTAATCAGTGCTCTTTAGAAACGGGAGAGTGCTAGCTTTTTTTTTTTTTTTTTTTTTTTTTTTTTTTTTTTTTTGCGGTACCGGGGCCTCTCACTGCTGTGGCCTCTCCCGTTGCGGAGCACAGGCTCCGGACGCGCAGGCTTCAGCGGCCATGGCCCACGGGCCCAGCCGCTCCGCGGCACGTGGGATCTTCCCGGACCGGGGCGCGAGCCCGCGTCCCCTGCATCGGCAGGCGGACGCGCAACCACTGCGCCACCAGGGAAGCCCGGAGAGTGGTAGCTTTAACTGGTTGTCCTGGCCAAGGACCAAGATGCTTCTGTAATCTGGATTTACTATATTTTAGTAAAATGTCAAGAAACACTGAAGCCACTATGAAAGTAGAGAGTGTACACACAGTCATGCACACGCAGAGGTTAATTTCCATTTTTCCAGGAGGCCTTCTGTGTGTCTGTTAGGAAGTTGGAGTGAGTTCTTTTGTCTCAGTTTCCTTACTGCTGTGTTAGCCCGGACAGAATGGCCCTCCATCAGGCCACAGTGAATTATCTTGTCCTTGTCCTCCTTCCACATACCCATATTTAGTCATCACTAAACATATTCTATTCATTCTGTTCTTTTGAAGCATGTGAATGCATTAATTTTTGATGTTTGAAACGGTTTAATTTGTCAAAGGATGAGGTTCTTAATTTTATTTTCCTTCTGGCCATTAGGGGACTAATTAGAAAAGCTTGAGCAGTGCTAGACCCCCATTTCATGCAATCTTTCACGTTTACAGCGTTAATGAAAAAATAATATTTCACGAAGGGAATCTCAGTTTAACCTTGTGGAGAGGCCCTTCAGTCAATTAGTCGGACATTGCTTATCATGCATGGAATCTTATTTATACCTGTCTTCTTTTTTTTTTTTTTGTATTTGGATGATCTTGAGAAAGATCCTGATGAGTCTCTGCTGCTTTCTTGTCACTCTGATTCCTATTTTACTCAGTTTCTCCCTACTTTGTTGTGTCTCCTGGGATATCTGGGTACTAGAAAGTCCCTGCCCATAGAGAGCATTGTGCTGTCTCGGTTTTCATTTGTGCCTCAGTTAATGCTTTTCTCATGTTCATTTAAGTGCCTTATGAGTTTCTGTTCTCTGAAGCATAGATCTTAACTGATTGAATGACGTGTTGCAAATATTTAATGTTTCATATTTATGAGGTCCTTCTGAATTATTTTATTACCCTTTTGGACATACTTATCAGGTCTTACTTAATTGATGTTAAGACTTGACAATCCATTAAGGCTTCTTCAGTCAATTCAAACTCAGGCTGTAACTAGGATTCCTGTAGCCCTAACTCCTGCAGTGTTCAGCATAGCTGAATGAAAACAGAGATCCTGTTGTGGGTTTGCTTCTTTTTTAGCAGTCTTTAGGACCCTTTGACCTTTTGATTTCATTGTTACAGTAAAAAGCATGGGATATTGCCTGGCCCGGGGAGATGCTACCAGGTCAGATCCATTTTCAGGATTGGGTCCTTATACTGTTAATTGCACAGGAGATCTTATCTATTAAGAATCAGCCAGTAGATAATCTCATTCTAAATATTTAAGTAAATTATTAATGAATCATATACATTCCGGAAAATAGTAGTAGCAAACACTTATATACTGTAGCACTTATTTAGCATATACATGTTTTATATGAAGGAGGTACTGTGTCGTAATCTTTATTTTGCAGATGATGAAATTATGGCGCAGGTAATTTATGTACTTTGAATGCATTCACACAGTAACAAGGCAAGATTGGACCAAGGCATTCTGACTCCAGAGACTGCTATAAAAGCTTGACTGTCCTGCCCTGAGGTCTACCCCTTCCTTGGGGAGGGGGGGCAGGTGGGGAGAGAGAGAAGGAGGGGGAGAGAGAGAGAGAGGGAGAGTGTGTGTGTGTGTGTGTGTGTGTGTGTGTGTAATTCAGAGGTCTGGGGAAATTTTATTGCCATATCTTTGATGTTGGATACCTTTTTCATGAAATTGAGCCGTGGGTGTTGGTGATTTTGATAATGAGTTTTAGGAAATCACAGTTCCTGAGATCACTGGAACTGCTGGAGTTCCTGCCTCCCCACTCATCAACATTTTAGCCCCATTTACACAATGCTTGCATTTGAGAAGAAGCCAGCATTTTAACATGAATGGTCAAGGTCAGTTCCCTTTCATAAATATTTATCAGTCATCTCCTGTGCACTGTGTTCACAGGCTACGTCCTTGCACTGGGTGGGACAAGGCAAGCCTTACCCTTACATAAAATACATCCACAATAAATACTCAGGTGAGTAACTGCATTGCAAGGCATATGCATGGTACAAGGTATTCTGGGGGTTCAGAGATGGTAAAGAATTAGGACATCCTTTCTTTGAGGAAGTGGCTTTCGAGCTAAGTTGTGAGATGGGATTTTTGTCAGATATTTGAGGTGGAGGGAACCAGGTGATCAGTGGTGCTCAGGAGGAAGGGTGTGCACGAGTAGTCGCGTGTGGTTGTTGGGTCACGTGCGTACGAGGTGGGGAATAATTCTGTGGTTTGGGGTCGTAATGTGAACTTCATTTAACGGCACTCTCGGTGATTGTTGTGGCAGTGAGAACGGAAGAGAAGGGATCAATTTTGAGAGTCATTCTCAGGACCCATAGGACTTGACAACTAATAGCATGGAAAAGATCTGGGAGGAGGAAGGGGGGTTCAGGATGGTGTCAAGCTTTTAAGTCAAGCAGACTTGAGAGGGTGGATGGAGAGCAGAAGAGCTGGTTTTCCTTTTAGCCTGCTTGCTGAGGCAAGGATTATTTCGATATTCGGTATAAACATTTTTGGACCACCTCAGCTGTTGAAATCCTGGGTCGTACGACCTGATATTGTTTAAAGGGAGAGGGGGACAGGTCCCTAAAGGCGTTGTGGAGAAAATACCTCTTAATAACAACAGCTTTGTTGTGTAGCACATTCACTGTTTCTGAATGAGGTATTCTAAGAGTCTCTTGTTCAGTCTTCGGTGGCTTGCAAATAAGGGAGAGAAGCGGTAGGCGTACTGACGTTGGCACTGAATTTATAGTACTGGAGTCCACTTCATTCCTGAGACGGTTCTTGGCTTGATGGAGGCTGCAGAGGTCTAGAGGTCTGTGGAATCCTGTGTCCCAGTCTAGCACTGTGGATGTTCATCAGTTTTTTTTCCAGGAGTGGTGGGCGGTCTGCACGCACAGCCCTGTGTCTCATGCACAGGCTGCGGAGAGCATGCCTTTCTCTCTTCCTCATAGTTGCTCTCCATGAAGGCACGAATCCTGTCTGCTTTGGATGGCTGTTGCATTTTGGCACTTGGCTCCATGCCGGATACATGATAGAATCAGAAAAATACAAGTGAAGAGATAGATGATGAGTTGTTCCCATAGTCTGTGGCAGATTAAGTTTTCAAACGTGGTGTTCTGATGGCTCTTGATTAGGGAAAGTGTGAACTAAGGAGCCTGTACGTCTGTTTACCATTTATGTATTTCAGTATGTGATACCTGTAGTTGAATTATTTCAACCGGAGTATCTGTTTAACACTATACTCAATTTTTGGCATTCGTGAGTTTTTTTCCCGCCTGCAAGAGTGTCTTGGTTTTTATTGGCCCACTATACTTAGGAATATATTTTTGATCAGCTTATAAGGGTCCACAAAACAAAGATAAATAACCCTTTCTGGATTATTATTGGGGTTGCACTGAATTGATATGACATGTTTTTGGAGAGAAATGACATCTTCAAAATAAAAAAATATTTTCAGTCTCATAACTTGGTATCTTTAATCATTTATTTAGGTCTATTTAATGTCTTGTGATAATTTTTTTTAGATAAGAAGTATTTTATTTAATGGAAACAGTAAAAATTCTGTAACATAGTAAGTCTTATTAATTTTGCCTGCATATCATTTTTTCTAGCTTTATTGAGGTATAATTGACATACATCACTGTGTAAGTTTGCGTACAGCATAATGGTTTGACTTTACATACATTGTGAAATGATTATTGTTGTAAGTTTAGTTAGCATCCATCAACTCATAGATACAATAGAAAGAAATAGCAAAAAAAAAAAAAAACAAGAGAGAGAGAGAAGAAAGTTTTTTTCCTTGTGATGAGAACTCTTAGGGTTTGGTCTCCTGAGTTTGTTTCTTGGTTTTTTTTTTTTTTTTTTAAATAAATTTATTTATTTTTTATTTTTGCGTTGGGTCTTCGTTGCTGTGCGTGGGCTTTCCCTAGTTGCGGTGAGCGGGGGCTACTCTTCGTTGCAGTGTGTGGGCTTCTATTGCAGTGGCTTCTCTTGTTGTGGAGCACGGGCTCTAGGCACGTGGGTTCAGTTGTTGTGGCTCGCAGGCTCTAGAGCTCAGGCTCAGTAGTTGTGGCGCACGGGCTTAGCTGCTCCGCGGCATGTGGGATCTTCCCGGACCAGGGCTTGAACCCGTGTCCCCTGCGTTGGCAGGCGGAATCTTAACAACTGCGCCACCAGGGAAGCCCCCTGAGTTTGGTTTTTGAACAAGCCGTACCGCGTACTTTATACAGTGACTGTAAGATACTGTTTCATATTGATTTTTTGGACGATAGGTCATGTGTGAAAGTTTCGGGGCAATGCAGGTGGTACTGTGTGTAAGTCAGGAGTTTTGTGTAGTCAGCATTGCCATCTTTGCTTCTGCTGTCTTGAGTCCAGTGATCATCCAAGCTGAGGCTGGAGAGATCGGTAGAATTTCCATCTTAATTGTGTTTTTGAAAGCTAATATTGGTCCTTTATTATTTTCTCCTATTTCCAAAAGTAAGATTTTTTGTAGTAAATCTTTAATAAGGCCAGAGCACAATAATGGCATTATTTCTTTATTTAAAAATTTTTTACAGAATTATGTTTTCTTGTGTAGCAGTTTCCAGATATAATATTAGAAGTATGAGGGAACCCAAGGATTTGATTAGGCCAACTTGTGAGAGGGACTGATAAATTGAAGTTAAGATACTGACATATTGTTAATGGAAGAGCAGAATCAGGGAGGCAGTACCTCTTAAATAAAAGATCATATTGATTTAAAGTGAAATTGTTTGCTTTTACAAAACTTTTCCAGGAAAGCACATAACACGCAAAGTGAATCCATAGCTGTGTTTTAAAGAATGGCAACTTCTATTCCAAGTTAATAGTCTTTCTTTATCACCCCTCAGTTTTACATGTTTTAAACTAAGCTGTAAATTTAACTTGAATAATTTTAACATTTCCGAAGACATATCTCAAAAAGCAATTTAAAGGAAACATTGACATCTTGAAGTCAAACACAGCCCCCTTTCTTATGGAAGCAGTCAGCTTATTTTACCTGAACATTTATTTGCTCTTAAGATAGAAATACCTTCAGCAGAAACTTTTCTCCAGGGTTGAGATTTTTTAATGATGTGAACCTGACGTTAGTATGACCATTTTATTCTGGTCGTACATAGTCCTTTATTTTGTGAATGGAGTGGTGATTGGCAAATACATTTGCTTTCATGTAAAGCTTGACTGTGACATGTGCCAACTGCAGACCCTTACATGACCTCTGCGCGTAGAGTACAGTTGTACCTTCTCTTC
Organism: Physeter macrocephalus; assembly: GCF_002837175.3. Classification (NCBI taxonomy): domain Eukaryota; kingdom Metazoa; phylum Chordata; class Mammalia; order Artiodactyla; family Physeteridae; genus Physeter; species Physeter macrocephalus. The sequence continues at coordinate 49,066,579 of NC_041226.1, read as the reverse complement.
CTTCCATACCTTGCTTTCCTGGTGGATGACCAGGCTGTGAGTTTCTCAAGATCAAAGGTGATATCATTTCTGTGTCTATAGCCCCAGCATGTGCAACTGTGCCAGGCAATAGTATGTGCTTAAATAAATGTGGATTGAATGAACATGACTAAAATGTATGTCTGTATGTATAGCAAGCAGTGTTTGCTACTGACAGGTTTTCTTTCTGAAAAATTTATTTTTAAATAATTTTAGGTTCATAGGCGTTCTCCCGGGTCTCGTACAAAGCAGATCTTGTATCCCTTTACCCAGTTTCCCTCGGTGGTAACGTTTTGCCTGACTGTAGTGCAAAATCAAAAGCAAGACATCGGTCCAATCTGCAAAGCTTGTTCAGATTTCACTCGTTTTACATGCAGTCATTTGTGTGTGCTTGGGTGTACAGTTCTGTGCAGTTTTGTCACGGGTAGATTTATTTAACTGCTGTCACAGGCTGAAGGCTTCCTGGTGCTATCCTTTTATTGTTCACCTCCCCACCCCCGTGCAACAGGTTTTTAATAGTGCTGACTCTGCTTTGCGTTCACTTATGCATTAACTCTGGCACGTGAAAGAATTACGTTTCTGTTCAAGAAAAGGGAGCAGCAGTGATAGCATTTCGTGATTGTTCCGCAGTCTGTAGGTCATCTCTCACCCACGAACAGTTTACATCTTTCCTATTTTAAAGAGAGATTACCTTAAAGTTGGCTTCCCCGAAGTTAGGAATCCTCAGCATTATCCTCATGGGAGTCTACTCGCATTTGTTGGAATTTAGAGACCGCATGGGTATATTCATGATCCAGAAAATGCGTGAGGTTGCAAAACATAAATCGAATGCTAAAAATGGGGATCCAGGGCTTCCCTGGTGGCGCAGCGGTTGAGAGTCCGCCTGCCGATGCAGGGGACGCGGGTTCGTGCCCCGGTCCGGGA
>NC_041226.1:49043729-49065467 GCF_002837175.3 Physeter macrocephalus | reverse complement strand
GCTGGGCCCGTGAGCCATGGCCGCCGGGCCTGCGCGTCCGGAGCCTGTGCTCCGCGACGGGCGAGGCCACAACAGTGAGAGGCCCGCGTACCGCCAAAAAAAAAAAAAAAAAAAAAAAAAAAAAACATTAAAAATGGGGATCCACGGTGTTAGTGAGTTAGATATTGACAAGTCAATCTTAGGAAATGATCTTGAGAGCGAAAAACTGATGCAGTCTCATGTGCCCTGAATGGGTGTGTCCAGTGGGTTGTAATTGGTGTGATCACGGATTCCTTGTGCATGATGGAGGCTGTAAGGATGGATGCATGCAGTAGGCTTAGCGTGTCTAAATGTGTGACTTTATGTGTTGAAATGGAACCTGTCCCTTGGGGTGAATATAGCCGGCTGGCTCACAGATATGACCACCCATGTCTATATAAGTACGGAGGAAACTTTTGGTGTAGAAGGGAAGAAACAGATGCTTGTGGACGTTTTCCTTTAGGAAGTAGTTTGAAATTTTGAAAATGAATCTCTTTTACTCTCATGTCCTAAAGATACTACTGTATCTCGTGTCTGGGTATGCGAGGGAAGGCAGTGTCTCTCCTCCTTCTCTCGCCTGCTTATTCTCTCACATTCCGTTATGCTGGAAGGCAAAGTGGTGGAAGTGGCTTGGGAGTTTCATCACTGGGAGTGAAAGGACCCTCCCCTGCTGACTCTGCTTCTTGCCTTTCTTCCTTCTCCAGCCTTCTCCATCCTGTCCCTGGAGCACCTGCTGGGCCAGGAGCTATTGTGAAAGACCTGTTTTGGTAAAGAGAAGCCTCCAGGTGACACTCCCCAGATCTGGGATCAGAAAAGTACTGCCACCTCCTCAGGGTGAAAGACCCGCAACCTGTCTTGGGCACACTGAGCCCCTGTTGGGCGTGGAATGTGGGTCGGTGTGTGCGCTCTGAGCAGATCTGGGAGTCTGCAGGTGGGCGTGGCGGTACCACATCTGGGTTAGTGTTTGGCTAAGCCTTTAAAAATAGCTTGTTTTTCGTTGTTTGGAATATAACCTCCCTGTTCCAGTTTATTAACCATCAATTTTAAATTCTTACACTAGGTGCTGTGGGAAGTTTAAAAAAAAGCCTTTATCTTTGAGGAGCTAACAATCTCTTCAGAGGATTTATCTACTAGTGGGAGAAAAAGAGATTTACCAGGAATGCCAAATAATAGGCCACGGACTATTTTAAGCTCTGAGAGAATACATTGTTAACCTGATGGAAGTGGTCTGGGTGCAATCTGTGAAGACTTAGAGAAGGGGCATTTCCAGACAGTTCACAAGGAGTGGTTGACTGCTGGGCATTGAAGAAGGGGGCCCTCGGCTAACATGTGCACTGGTGTGGAGGTGAGCAGGTGTCCTGGGTTCAGGTCCTGCCACTTGCTGGACTTGTTAAGTCAGGTTGAGTTCCTTCGCTGACTATAAAGTCCCTGCTGTCGACTGAAAAAAAAATATGCACAACCTAAAAGTTAAGACTTATATTTTATTTGGTGGACAAAACTGAGGACTTGAGCCCAGGATACAGCATCTCAGATAACTCTGAGGGACTCCTCCCAAGAGGCAGGGAGGGGAGCCAGGGTGTATAGGAGTTTTTGCAGCAGAGACCAGATAGTCGGAACATCAAAAGATTACTGTTAATTAAAGAAAACCAGATATCTCAGGTTACAGAATTTAGCAGTTTTCTATGTATGGGAAGATGCAGGAGTCTGGGCCCACTGAAGTCATTCCTTTGCTATGCACCTCAGCTGTCTGTCGCCAGTATCCTGTACTTTCTCATCCTGAGTCCCCTGAGGGTGCATCCTCAGGGGTGGCTGCAGCATTTGACTGCTAGGCGGCGGGCATCCTGTTTCTGTCCTGAGTTCTCTCAAGGCTCACTGTTGGGGACAGTGTATGTGATGGCTTGATGGCTGCAACATCCTTTGTTGATTGATATGGCAGGCAGTATTTTTCATTCATACTGTCCTAAAGTTGTGAATACTAAATAATGTTTACAAAAAAGCTCTGTAAACTGCAAAACCCTACACAGATTTGAATTCTTTCTTTTTTTTCCCTGTACACGGGCCTCTCACTCTCCCATTGCGGAGCACAGGCTCCGGACGCGCAGGCCCAGCGGCCATGGCTCACGGGCCCGGCCGCTCCGCGGCATGTGGGATCCTCCCGGACCGGGGCGCGAACCCGTGTCCCCTGCATCGGCAGGCGGACTCTCAACCGCTGCACCACCAGGGAAGCCCCCAGATTTGAATTCTTGCTCTTTGATTATCAGTCTTAGAAATCAAAGGATTTTTTATTTCTTTTGTATACGCTTTAAAACTGCAGAGCATTGGAAAGTACACTGGTATTTACCTATATTTAAGAGCATGAAATGGTACTGAAATAACCCAATTCAGCAGATCACTTTAGGATGAAATAGGTTTTCCCCTTTCAGCCCGTCAGGAATGAATTTCTAGAATGATTATGTTCCTCTTCAGCTTTTCTAAACGTGTGTGAGGGAAAGATGGATTGCTTCCGAAGAAGGACTGTGGAAGGACAGCTTTTTGTTTGGCTTCAATCTGACTTTATATTTTTCCTAGGAAAAACAAATGCCAACAAACAAGACAAAAAGCTGTGTGGAACTAAAGCGAAAGGAACTTCCCTTCATCCCTTGAGGACCTGTTTATACGCCAGCTACTGCAGTGGGGATCAAAAATCCCCATCATCGGGCTTCCCTGGTGGCGCAGTGGTTGAGAGTCCGCCTGCGGATGCAGGGGACGCGGGTTCGGGCCCCGGTCCGGGAAGATCCCACATGCCGCGGAGCGGCCGGGCCCGTGAGCCATGGCCGCTGAGCCTGCGCGTCCGGAGCCTGTGCTCCGCAACGGGAGAGGCCACAACAGTGAGAGGCCCGCGTACCGCAAAAAAAAAAAAAAAAAAAGGACTAAAAATCCCCATCATCTCTGCCACGATTCAAGTAATCAAATTAATAAAAATAAATGTATCATTTCCAACCGAGACCTACCGTAGGATAGAGGGAAAGATCCTGAGTGCTTTGTAACAGGCACCCGTGAGGCCGTTCTCCCTGAGGAAGTAATTTGAGTACAGATGTGAAGTAAGCTGTGGGATCAACAAGCCTGCAAAGCAGAACAGAGGTATATGGATTGAGATGAAAATTAATTGCCAAAAATATGAAGCCACTGTATATGACTTGCCTTTTTATAACATTCTGCTCTGGAAGCTTAGATAAAGCCGCTTCTATATCATCCTTAATACAGTGGTTTGGCTAAGCGTTACGCTTTGTCCAACCTGAGATATTTTCAGAAATAATTCTCTAAGATTTCAAATACCTCTTCCTAATACTTTGCTTCATAAAACTGAATCAGAGTAACGTATAAAAGGTACTAAAGTAAGATTTAGATGAATACTTTTATAAATCTGTATGGGTGAAGAATTTCTAAAGGATGACACTGAATCCAGAAATCATAAATGGGAGCTAGATGGGTATATTTGACTAAAAAAACTAAGCACATCTTTAGAATAAAAATTTGGTGAATTGAAATGACAGATTATAACGTGGAAAAAAAACTATCTGAAATATATGTAGCCGTGAAAATTCATATTTTTAGGGGAAGAAATCTCTTAACCAGAATAAGGCAACTACCCCAGTATAAAGATGGGAAAAGATCTGAACAGGGATTTTACAGAAGGCGGCATACACGTGACCAGTGAACTGATGAATTCATGTCTAGTCTCATCGATAGTCCCAGAAGTTCAAATCAGAACCATTTTTTTCTGCTGTCAGATCGGGTAAGATTAAAAAGATGACCATACCGGATTTCCCTGGTGGTTGGTCCAGTGTTGCTAAGACTCCGTGCTCCCAGTGCAGGGGTCCTGGGTTTGATCCCTGGTCAGGGAACTAGATCCCACATGCTGCAACTAAGACCCGGCGCAGCCAAACAAATAAATAAATAAATATTAAAAAAAGAAAGAAAAGAAAAAGATGACCATACCAAACGCTGGGGAGGATGTGGTAAATACTCATGCATGTGCATTGGTGAAGCATGTGTAAACGTGTACTTTTCTGTGGAAATATGTATAAACATTTAAAATGTGAGTACCCTTGGGACCAGAAATTTTACTTCTAGGAATTTATTCCAAAAATGTGATTATGAATATGTGCAAAGATCTGGCTACAGTCATGTTCACCAGAGTATGGTTATCATTAAAAATTATGAAGCAATCAAAACGTCAAATAGAGATAGTTAGACAAATATGGTACATTGATAGAAGAAGCACGAAGCTGCTGTTAAAAACAACATATTTTTGAATTTATTGATAGAGAAATTTGTCAGTGAAGTGTTGTCAACTGAAGGAAGCAGATTACAAAATGGCATTTATGTCAAGGATATATAGTAATGTTGAAAATGTGCTATATGTTAGATCCTTTGGTGAGTGCTTTACATTGATTATCTCCCTTAATAACCACAACGTTCCTCCTTCTAAATATTATCGGCCCCATTTTACAGATTAACAAACAGAAGCATCAGGAAGATAAATAGCTCAAGGTTGCAGCAGTAGGAGGTATAGAGCCAGGATTTAATGAGTAGCTTCTGGAATTAAACTTCTGTGTGTGTGTGTGTGTATGCATAAATGAAAGGGCACAGCAAATATGGTAACAATGCTTCCTATTTGTTACTAGTATGTCAAGTGATTTAAATTTTCTTATTTATACCTTTAGGCATTCTCTGAGGATTTTAGAATATGCACATTGTACTTTTCTAATCAGAAAAAGCAAAGCTATTTTTATTTTTTAATGTTTGTATTATAAGTAGCAGTTTTTAGATTTTTAGAAGGGTAGGTACACTAGCTCTAATTTGTATACAATGTGTGTCAACTTTTACTTTAAGAGGAAGAGTTGAAGAAAACTATGAAGAGCATATATACTTGGCATTTTTCATAACACCCGTGGGACATTGCATATTAGGAAATTAGTAAATGATGTTTTCTGTGGTACTTTTTAGGGTAGATACAACAAAAATTGAGTTTTGAAGAGTAAAAACAATTGAACATTGGACACATTTATCAGTTTAAAATTTTAAGTACTATTTTGAAAAATCGAAAAAGAAAAGAGTTCATATAAAGGTAATTTTATTTTTATCAACAAGCCGTTAAGTATTTACTGAATATGGAGAATTTCCAGGAATAAAGAAGAAGTGTAAGATGCAGAATTAACAATCTAGTTGTAGACACAAAACGTCAGAAACAGATAATCGGTATGTATTTAAAACAGTATATTATCAAGTGGTAAATGATTAACTTCAGATGAAAATACAGAAATAAAACTGAGTCATAAAGGTAGGGTTGTATATAAGTGTATACTTGTATATAAAGTACTATAAAAGTACTATACCAGTATGCTTATAAAGTGTAAGATGGATAGGGTTGGATAATACTCGTGTAATGGGGAAGGTACACGGAGAAAGTAAGGATTGGGTTGACACTGAACACTGGATGGGTGGCAGACAGCCTGAGCGAGTGGTCGAAGCCAGAGTGAGCCAGATGGGAGCAGGCGTTTAGTTCAGTAATGGTTGGCAGGAGGTGGGAAGTAAAGTAAGGCGAGGGCAGATTATAGAGAGATTCCAGTGTGAAGCATTTATGTAGAAAGTGTGACAGATTAAAAAAAAAAAATTCGAGGCTGTCTACAGGCTTAATTATAATAGTTTTCCAAAAGTTTCTCTTCAGTTCGATAGATTTATTAAAGGAAGGTCCTTTAATCAAGAAGAGTCCATGCCTGGGACTTCCCTTGTGGCACAGTGGTTGAGAATCCGCCTGGCCAGTGCAGGGGACACGGGTTCGAGCCCTGGTCCGGCAGGATCCCACATGCTGTGGAGCAGCTAAGCCCGTGCACCACAACGACTGAGCCTGCGCTCTAGAGCCCCTGAGCCACAACTACTGAGCCCGCGTGCCGCAACTACTGAAGCCCGCGCACCTAGAGCCCGTGCTCCTCAACAGGAGAAGCCACCGCAATGAGAAGCCCGCGCACAGCAAAGAAGAGTAGTCACTGCTCGCCGCAACTAGGGAAAGCCCGCGCACAGCAATGAAGACCCAATGCAGCCATAAATAAATAGAGAGAGAGAGAGAGAGAGAGAGAGAGAGGTAGAAGAGTCCATGCCTAACAGATTTGGAAGTTCCTGTTATACACCACAGGGTTTTATTTTCAGTTTTCAAACTGTGCTTTTATGCTGTATTAACATCCCATGGGTATAACATGAGAAGTAGTGTAGCTGATCAGTCTGATTGGAGTTCTTGTAAGTAGCGTTCTTAATTAAGAAACTCTGGTTGGATGGGGCTTTAGACATCATTTAGTTTGACTTCTCACCTCAGTAAAGAGATTTCTTCTATGATAATCCCCAAAGGGGATTATTTCTAACTATTTGTTTAAAATGAATAGAAAGAGGACGATGAAGATGTGTTTGATGCTTAGGCCAAAATTTGAAGTAGCCTGTTTTATCTGTTGAAACATATATTTATAACTGAAGAAAAATTTAAAAGCACACACCACATGTTTCTTTTTAGAAGATTTATACTTGGAAAGGATCATGTAGAATACTAAATTACCAGTTAAGTAATTTAATCTTTGGAATGCTTTTTATAAAAAAATTAATTAATTTTATTTAGATTTTGGCTGCTTTGGGTCTCTGTTGCTGCACGTGGGCTTTCTCTAGTTGCGGCGAGGGGGGGGCTACTCTTCGTTGCGGTGCCCTGGATTCTCATTGTGGTGGCTTCCTCTTGTTGCGGAGCACAGGCTCTAGGTGTGCGGGCTTCAGTAGTTGTGGCACGCAGGCTCAGTAGTTGTGGCTCGCGGGCTCTAGAGCGCAGGCTCGGTAGCTGTGGCGCACGGGCTTAGTTGCTCCGCAGCATGTGGGATCTTCCCAGACAGGCGGATTCTTAACCACTGCACCACCAGGGAAGTCCCTGAAATGCTTTTTTAAAAACCGTTTAATCTTTCATTGCAACGTGAAAGAACATCTTTAAATCTCTTAAATTAATTTGGCAAATTGAATATTGTTTTTTTTTCAGTGACTTCATAAATATTTTAGTTAGCCTTCTCAAGTAACGAATGAAGTGTCACTTGATTTTTTTGGTGTGACTGTAATGTATTAAGTATATCATGTTTATATTCTATAGATATTAACTATTTTATTTTATTGTCTTACAGTGTACTCTTTATTATACTGGACAGGTAGCGTATTAAGGGTGTATACAAAAAGTATTCACTTCTGGTTTGATAAAAGATCAATTTCTTTGTTAGTAATAATTTAAATCAAGTTGATTGTATTTATTTATTTTTATTTTTATTTTTTAAAATTAATTAATTAATTTATTTATTTTTGGCTGCATTTGTCTTCGTTGCTGCGCGCGGGCTTCTCACTGTGGTGGCTTCTCTTGTGGCGGAGCACCGGCTCTAGGCATGTAAGCTTCAGTAGTTGTGGCTCGCAGGCTCTAGAGCACAGGCTCAGTAGTTGTGGCGCACAGGCTTAGTTGCTCTGTGGCATGTGGGATCTTCCCGGACCAGGGATAGAACCTGTGTCCTCTGCATTGGCAGGCAGATTCTTAACCACTGTGCCACCAGGGAAGCCCTGATTGTATTTATTAATAAATTAACAAATGCTTGTGTGCCTCACACAAATACTAGATTATTACCAGTAACACATACATCCTCTAAGTAAAAGAGACCCATGATGATAGTTTTTCATAAACCTAGAATTAAGATTAATCCAGTTCTTTGTACCTGAGATACACCCCATCAAACTAAGTTGTATACTCTCCTTGATATTCAGTATACAGTGTATCGTAGGTATAGCTGGTCATTTAGAACAAAGCAGAAGACACCTTCTCTGTATTTGTTTAATGTAAATTTTATGTACCAAGCCATTCAAACAAAAGAAACTACGGGAATTGATTTTAAATCAAAGATAATATCATATACAATAGCATTGCTAGACTGATTGAATAAATAAGGAGAATTAGTTAAGAAAGACATTATGGAGAAAGGGAACAAGAATTTGAAAGAGCATAAATATGGGCATTAGTGGACCAAGACAGGTTTACATACAGAAGGAGTGGTGAATTCTTGGAGTCTTGGAACCCATCAAGACTTGGACTGTTTACCTACTCTTTGCATTTCCAGGATACAGCATAGAGCCTTGTACATATGGGTGCTCAGTTCTCTTCTTCTTCTTCTCTGTCATCTCCTCCTCCTCTACTTCCTCCTCCTCCTCCTCCTTATTAAATATAGTGCCTTTCAGATATCAAAAAGGGGAGAAAGTAGATTTTAACAGCTTGCAGTATAATTTGGCAGTTCAGAATTCAGTTTGGAATCGGAGAGATGGAAGTTGACTCCTGCCTTAATTACTTGCTCCCATTTTGTGATGTTGAGCAAGTTACAAGTTACCTTCAGGTTACAGTTTCCTCAACTATGAAGTGGTAAAGAGTACCTAACCACAAGTTCCTAACTTGTGATTTTAGTGAGATAAATCTTGCAAGCCTTTAACACTGTGTTAGCTTAAATGTTAACCTTAAATAAAAGAGATGTGGGATACGGCGGAATGCTACTTCTGTGGTTTGCATTAACATATAAATGTATTCTTTATGGCCTGCCATAAGCTTCTAAGACGTGATGCTTAGTGGCTTGACTATTATCTGTAGAATATGATTATTTTCTTTTAAAATTATGTTGGTTGGATGTGGGCCAGAAATAGGGAGGGTGTGGGCGTTGAGCAAATGATGGCCAGGTTTTGTTGTGGAACAGTGGAGCTGTTCAAACTTTTTGTCCCTTCCCCATGTAGGTATTTAAAAATTTTGTTAAGGCCCATTTAAAGTAGGGTGCGAGATCACTGTGCTAATGCAAGGAATTGGCATTTCCCTGGGCCAGAGGTCGACAGGAGTAAATACAGAGTCTGAAGCAGGGAGAGGAAAAGAGAGGCGGTGACATAGGAGGGAAGTCACACAGTGTTGGGCAGGGCCCTGCCCACTCCTCCCCAGCTCTTCCCCAGTGACTGCTTTTCTGATCTCTTAATGCTTTTTCCCGGAGAGGCAGCCCTTCTATCTCCAGTAGACTGTGTCGTCAGACATCTTCTCTTTCGTTTCCTGTTTTCCAATAAACCCTCTACCCTACGGGGTAAAACAGAGCATGCGCTCCCCTCCTCCAACTCTCAGCCCTGGCTCCGCGTCATCCTCCTCTGGGATGTCCACATCTCCGAGGGCATCCTTACTTTCATGTTTGCCTGTCAACTTACTCAGGTAATTCAAGACAGGTGATGACTTAAAACGATTTAAATAAAATATAAAAGATCTACTGTGTAATTTTATGAAGAAAATTCATGGCATAAGAAAATACAGAATTTCAGGTACCTTAAGACCCATGTGAGGGTGAATCATGTTCTACTGGCAGTAGCAACTCATTCTCCTTCTTTCCCCATGGCCTTTCACTTGGCCCTGGTTCTGCACTTAGCCATGGTCTAGAGGTAAGAGTTCATAAGGCAGTGCCTTTAGGAGATTACATTACAGAACTTGACTCAGAGGGAACCAGACATGTTGTTTAGGAAGGAGGTAACTGTTCAGGAGATGATTGAAGGGGCTGTTAATATTGGAACGCAAGGCTCCTTCTAGAGGCTGGGAATTACCTGGTGTTTAGAATAAGACACGCTTAGAAAAATACGTGAGAACAAATTGGAAGAGTGATACTGGGTGCCCTAGATACCCAAACCTGTTCACAGATCTACCTAAATACTTACCTTAGAAATCATGAGTGACTTAGACGCCAAAGGAAAAAGTTAAAAACATATCTGATCCAGTGTATTCTGGCAAATTGTTCCCGGTGTAGCTAAGTCTGACCTAAAGAGTAATATGATCAGGAAACATGCCTCTATTAATTTTGTGATCTTAAAGATAAAATTTCTATTTAGTTGGAAACATTTAATAGGAAACTTGTTGAAAATAAAGGAGATGACTTACCATGGTGGGTGAAGTTTTCTTATTGTATAGTTGAGGAGTTCTTCTATTATAAGAAGAATAGATTAAAAACACTTGAGGAAAAAGCAAATCTAGTGGGATTATATGAAGAAATATAAGTAAAAGTGCTGCTTTTATATGGTTTATACATTGTTTTTCTTTTAAAGTCGTTGGAGAAAGCATGCAATAAAGGATCAGAACATGGTTCAAGTCCTAATTCTATTCTTTATTGTTGATTGGATGTCCTCCATATAAACTTGGCCAAGTTATATTTCCTACTTAAGCTTCAGTTTCCTCATCTGTGAAATGCATTTACTAAACTTGTCTAGTTGGTAGTGCTGTACTGAGTGTGAAATGGTAACTATGTAGAACATCTGGCAAGGTGTCTGGAAATTAGTACTCAGTGAGTGATAGCTTTTTTTTTTTTTTTGCCCCTTGAAGTTTCGTATGTAGGGGATTTACTGTACTTAAAAAGAAATAAAAGAAAATCCATTATAGTTTTCTTTAAAATTTTTTTTTATTGGGGTCTGGTTGTTTTACAGTGTTGTGTCAGTTTCTGCTGTACAGTGAAGTGGAGTTTCCTGTGCTATACAGCATGTTCTTATTAGTTATCTATTTTATACATATTAGTGTATATGTGTCAATCCCAGTCTCCCAATTCCTCCCACCCCCCAAGTGATAACTATTAATAATAATAATAATAAGCGATAATTGCAGATTCCTTTTTTTTTACGTTATACATTCTTGCTGGTTGTTTCTCTAGAGTATTGTAATTGGTCATATCATGTATGTCCTTTTTAAACAAACTGAAAAGGCTCTTTTTCTTTATTTCTCTCTTATAGTGTAATTTTTCCATAGTGATGTGATTCTCTTACCTTCTTTCTCTTACACGCTGTCATTTTCTGCAGCACCTAGCAAAATGCTTTTTGGTAATCCCGTTAACACGAAGACTAATTGAACATTTTGAATCTTGACGTGTTTTCCACTTAAGAACCATGTTTATTGTATTATTCATCATGTTAAGACAAATTCTAGGAGTGACCTTGTTAATCTTTATAGTCTTTTCAATAAACACTGCTATTTGAAATCTGTTTATTAATATTTAAAAATAGTATTAGGAAATATACTTACAAAAATATATAGTGTATGTAGTTTTTTTAAAAAACATTACAAAGGTATGTCAGTAATGCAAAGGTAAGGTAGGGAAGAAACCTTAGACCACCACACCACATTTATTCAACAAATACTTTTGTGTATTTTACTAATTCTTCATGTGCAGGTCATTTTTACTTAGTGTTGCTCTTTTCCCCATCTTTCTTAAACATAGTTTATATTGGTAGCATAATAGTTCATTACATTATTTTACCATAATTAAATCGGCCATTTCCTCGTGATGAACTGGGAAAGAACTGGAACTGTTTTTAGGTTACAAATGGTGTTTCAATGAGCCTCTTATTTATTTGTTATTTATAACTTTATGTTATTTATTTATTTTTGGCTGCATCAGGTCTTAGTTGCAGCACGTGGGATCTTCGTTGAGGCATGCGGGCTTCTCTCTAGTTGTGGTGCACAGGCTTCAGGGCACACGGGCTCTTTAGCTGTGGCGCGTGGGTTCCAGAGCACGTGGCCTCTGTAGGTTGGGGCACGCGGGCTCTCTAGTTGAGTCGCACAAGCTCAGTAGTTGTGGTGTGCGGGCTTAGTTGCCCTGCGGCATGTGGGATCTTAGTTCCCTGACCAGGGATGGAACTTGCATCACCTGCATTGGAAGGCGGATTCTTTACCACTGGACCACCAGGGAAGTCTCCCTCAGTCCCCCTCAATGAGCTTTTTATATGTGTAGTTTTCCTTCTTTTGTTTTTTCCCCCGCTCCCTTCCTCCCTCCCTTCCCTTTTTTTTAGGGGGTAGTTAATTCAGGAGTATTATTACTGGGTCACAGATTATTAACTATTGATATTTTGACTCTTAAAACATGAGTGCCTTTCAGAGGGTTCTGGTAGTTGGTATTGCCAGAGGCAATGTACGAGTAAGATGGTTCTACCATTTTCTAACAATGAATATGATAGGTATTCGTTTTAAATTGGCTAATTTAATTGATGCTTAGTGATATCTCAGGGTTTCTTTTTTCTTTACAAGGGGCAAAAGTGACCTTATTGACATGCACTTACTTTCTGGTTTAAGACAAGACATCTGGTCATGTCTTGCAGTTTTCTGGAATTAGTTGTATAGTTGTAATAAAGCACATCTTGCTGGAACTAATTTAAAGAAAAACTCTTTAATGCAACTTGTTGACTTTTATATGATGAATTTGTATGCTCACAGTTGAAACTACTTATAGGAAAAGTCTTTGAAGTTAAAAAAAGTACTTAAAAAATGTTTTTCCGGTTTATAGATCGAATTACTGATTATTTGACTTAATGAGACATTTGCTGTAACCTCTTTCTGTCTGCAGTCCCAGTCACTAAATGTAGGATTGGAAACCACTCTTTTGGTTTCATGGGTGGTTAAAAATAGCCTCAGGGGATCCTTATCTTGAGTTTTACTCTTCTGGCCAACTACTTACTCTTCTTAGCTTGCTCTCTTTCACCTGATTTGTAGGAGGACAGACCTTAGTATTTACTCACAGTACCCTCCCACCCCCTCCCCTCCCCTCGCCTCCCCACAGCAGCTTGGACGAATGGACCTAAAGGGGCAAGGGAATGTCTGAGATGTATCATTGGAAGGAAATTAAAAAAAAAAAAAAAAAAAAAAAAAAAAAGGAGGAAAGGGTGAGAACAAAAGTGGAGGACAAGGGGAAGAAACTTAGAAGGGAGAAAGACCTGGACATATGGAAGGGAATAGGTTTGAATTTTCATTGCCTTCAAATTTCTTCACCGTTTCCTCTGTAAGCCTTACAGTAGGCTCAGTTGATTTGTATTTTTGGTCAAACTAATTCTGCATCTCTTTCCCTTGCTCTTTTTTTTTTTTTTACTTTTCAGATTCTTTGCTTTATTTTAAAGAAATGCACAGTCTGAGTTTCTGGTTCTTTCTGCCCTGTTGTCAATGCACCTACAGCCCTGCCTCCGTGTGAATTTGCACTTCAGGGGAACCGTTTCCAGTCAGAAGCCCAAGGCAGGCCCCCGACATTTCTAGGTGGCAGTTCACACAGGAAAGGCCCTGAGGAGTTTCACAGGGCACATGACTTCACGGCCGGACGGACTGATCAACTTGGTGCACAAATGGGTCCCTTCTTTCCCACACCTTGTGGCCTCCCAGGGATCTGAGATTAGAGTCGCTAGAAAAGTTAAAAACTGATGTAACCATATTCCAGAATATAAATTATGGAAGGTTAGAGTTGATGTTTAGATTCTCCTGGATTGAAATCAAGGTGAATGATGCTGATATTTGATTCCAAAATAAAGTGATTTTTTTGTGTGTGTGGTAGTAGAATTTGCATAACATAAAATTTACCTTTTTAATCATTTAAAAAATGTGTCACTTATTTGACAAAGTTATAGCTTTTCACACTGTGCAAAGAACTTTTCTAAATATAGGAAATTCAGAGATGAACAGAAGCTGATTCTTGTCTTCAAACAGCAGAAGTAGAGTTAAATCCATATAGTTTCAGATAACTGTATCTAACTTGGAAATATGTGTATGCATATGTAAGCTACAAAGATGAAAACCATTCCTTCCCTATTTTATGAATAGAAGAACCTCTAAATAGCACTTCATTTTTATTTTTTGATTGTGGTAAAATATACGTGACAATAAAATTGACCGTTTAGCCATTTTAAGTGGATAGATATTTCAAGGTGATTTTTATTCACTGTATAATTTAAGCATCAGGGGGAATTATATAAAGTTTTATGACAGAAGCATAATGCTAAAAAAGAAGTTGATTTGCAAATCTTTTACTTTTTTTTTGAATTAAAATAAGTGATTTTCTTTCCTCTTCCGCCTTTCTTCATTTCTTACACATATATTTTGGTAGCTGAACTATTGCCATGTTATTTTAGACCTGTTTTTCCTCTAATGTGGAGATTTTTTTTTTTTTTCCCCCTCAAGGTCTAAAAGAAAAGATAATTTTTTCATGGGATGGGTTTGCAGTCCATGTGCAGTTATTTACAATAGTTTTATAATAATAAAAATATGAAATGGATAATTTTGGATGTGTTTCTCTTGGCATGAATTATGTTTATTCATAAAGTTAAGCTTTGAGTAAGGTTACCTAAAATACAGCTGTTTTGCTGGGTAAACCTTAGCAAGTCTAAATTATTTAAGGAAGGTAACCTTTGCATTCTCCAAATAATATTTTCTTTGTATCATAAGGATGCTAGAGGTATGATTATTTATGGCAGTAATCAAGTTAGATGCCTGACATATCTACTTGGTTTCTTCATTTAGCTGTATCTGCAGTCATTTGGTTATCTCATTAGATCAGTCTAATGCATTTCATTTTGCTTTATTGATTGATATAATCTCTATTATTTTGTATTTATGACAGTGACTGTTTATATAAAGGCAGAGCATAAACTTTTATGATTGTGAATTCCCTTTTGTATCTTTCATGCTCAGTGTATGTTAGTAAATTATTATTATGGGCTAGATAGACCTATGGCAATGAAGCACCAGAGCCTTTGCATCTACTTAGATTGATTTTATAAAACTGTAAAAAAAATGAAATGTCCACCCTGTATAATTTACTAATGTTCATAGCTAAATTAGTAGCACAATTAAGAACCTTTAAATCGACTTTGAAGCTACAGCGGTAGTTGGGGCATCAGATGTATTTGGACACTTCACCTGAGTGGATTAGCAGCTCTTCTCAGAAAGTAGAAGTAGTTGGGAAGGAATGACATTTGCATAAAGGCACTTCCTTTTGCCACCTTTGGAATTTTTTTTTTTTAGAAGTATGGTTTAATCTTACTCCGTTATTAAACCACTTTAAGCTTCTTTTCAAGTATCACAGCCAAACTGAAGGATGTATTTCCTTGCCTGTTTTTTAAAACACTGCTGTCAAACAGAGTAAAAAAAGGCAAGCAGTAGAGATACAGCCCCCTTGTGTTTTCAGTTTATTTGCGTTTGTTCATGACTTCTAAGGTATTCTACATTCCCAAAGGAGTTTGCTTGCTCTGTTATATACAAATTGTTACCTGAAAGGGTCTGTAAGAGATCAAAGTAAATGTCAGCCTAGTAAATAGAAGAGAGTTTTTTTTTTCTCTCTGAGCTACATTATAAAGGGAGATTTCTTTTGCCTTATTTTTGTTTAGAACTTAATGTAGTTAGGAAAACAGTTATTAAAGTTAGAGAAACATCAGGAATCTCAAATATTTGAAATCTATTGAAAGCAAAAAACAATCAATAAAAATTTATTTGATTACTTGGAGTTTCTCCTAATTTCCTACATTTTAGAGAGTTTTTGCTTTTTTCTTCCTTAATGTTGAAAAACAAAATTTGGCTGAAATAAATGATTCTGCCCATCTCCCTTAAAATAGTATTTAAATGAACAGTACTAACTTGTTTATATTGCCAGTTAATTTATAGGATGCTTAAGGCCAAAAAAGATGACCAGGGACCAGACTAATTTGTGTCCATGGGCTAACGATTTTCGTCAGAAAGTTTTTGCAGTACATGTATTGATTATACCTTCTCACTTTCCTTTTCTCTCTCTTGGCAGAGGTCCAACTGATGGCTGCTAACATCATGGGGGCGCTTCTTAGTGTATCACAGAGAAGTTTTTGAGCATGACAAAATGACCCATATATTCTTTGATTTCTTTGGTTATTGGAAACAAAATGTCTGTGCTAACTATTGCTAGTGAGGACGATTAATATATAAACTATTTGATGGATAGCCAAAGTGCTGAATCTTGGAAAGTTTATTATTTTGCTGGGTATTTGTTAGAGTATGAAGTTGGAATTCAGAAAGTATTGTCCCTGAAACATGATTGGGTATGTGCTTGTTAGAGGTGGTTAATTCTACAAAGCACATTTCATCTATAATGCCTGCCTGATAAGAATGTACTACTTCCATTATAACTATATATGACAGTGTATCTCTTGGGAATTGTTTGAATTCTCATATCAATTTTTAGGAACGTTGCTGTAACTCTGACAACAGAAATAAGGAAAGTTATACGTCACAGGCAACTTGGTATTTCCAAGGCTGGAAGTTGGAAGCGGTTCCATTGCACTGGTGGTGATAAACTCTTAGGGCTTGGAACCCCTTTCCAGGTTATCTTTTAGGGACACTCTTAACTCTAGCTCTGTTTCACATACCTCTTTATTTTCTTCGAGATCCCCAGAAACTTGGCTGATCTACTACCTGTTTGCAAGCAACACCTGATGCTTCTGACCAGAGTTGCTGCTTTTTCTGCCTTCTTTCCTGCTGTGCTGGGTTGATTGGTGTCCCCCTAAAATTCATGTCCTTCATGGGACCTCAGAATGTGACTTATTTGGAAATAGAACTTTTGCAGATGTAATTAACTAAGAAGCGGTCATACAGGAGTAGGGTGGGCCCTTAATCCAATATGACTGGTATCCTTAGAAGAGATATAGAGACACAGACACACAGGGGGGATACCATGTACCGAGGGAAGCAAAGATTGAGGTGATGAGGCTTCAAGCCAAGGAGCACCAAGGGTTGGTTGCTGGCAACACCAGAAACTAAGAGGAAGGCACGGGACAGATTCTCCCCTAAAGCCTTCAGAGAGAGCATGGCCCTCCTGATACCTCTAGCCTCCAGAACTGAGAGACAATAAATATCTATTATTATAAGCCACCTAGCCCTAGGAAACCCATAAACCTGCCAATAAGCTGCAAAGAATAGTCTCCGAGTTTATCAGTTGCAAGTCTGTTTTTGAGACAAGTGCTTAAGTAATTTTAAGGTTCCGTAAGGGTTACTCCTACTGTAAACGGTACAAAAGAAGAATATAAAATAGGGAAACTTAGAATAGTTCAAGGAATTCCAAAAACAAAGCTGAGGATCTCTAGTTGGAAGAGCATTACTTTTCAACCGCAGCTTTAGCTCAGTATCTTGTGGGAAAGTGTTTCCATGCCTCAGAGATTCTAATTTAGTTGGCTTAGGGTGGGGCTCTGGCATCTGTATGTTTAAGCTTCCCAAGGGAATCTGGGAACACGCGGCTTGTGGTGAAAATCACGAGCATAGAGCGTGGAGTAAGTACCATTCTGTCCTTGGTTGCACCCTGGAATCACCTGGGTGACTTTGAAGACCCACTGATGTCCGAGCACGGACCCCAGAGATTCTCTGGTCATTGGTCAGGGATTCCGGTGGCTCAGAGAGACTTTAAAAGCTCCTAATGTATTCTGATGTGCAGCCAAAGTTGAGAAATACTGGTCTAAAGGTCTTTTTATCCCAGTGAATAGCAGGGATACTTATTTTAAAATTTTTGAGATTATGGTGATGATGATTTTTGTTATGCAATGGATAGGTTTAGATTAATGTTAACTTTCAAGAAGACAGAAACAAATTTAGTATCTGATTCTTCCTCACAATGTAAGATTTCCCAGACCTCTCTGATAAAGGAGGCCAATGAATTATGTGCTGGAAGGATTGGAATGGTCTCTGCTGGCTGCATCTTGGTTAGGGTGGGGCTTGGTGTTTTTTTAGATGGCCTCGTCTCTCTACCATTGCTTTTTCTGCTGTTTGAAAACCTGCTTTGGGCCCACATTAAAAGAGATGAGGATGAAAGTGTAGAGTTGAAAACGTATGGAAGATAATTTTATCTAGTATCTAGTACTGATATTTAATCTAGCTAGGGAGTGATTTTCTTTTGTGACATAGAAATGTGTGCATATGATGAATCACATTCTTTTTTTCTGAAATTCTGTTCGTAGTGAATGTTACCGTTGTATCAAGTGATGGTTTCATGAGAGGGCATTCCTCCTGATCCTGTGATCCCCCTTTTACTGTGTAGACTTGACAAGTGGGTTGTGCCTTTAGTGTTACGGACTGAGAGCTGGTTAATACCTCTGATGCTTCCTAGTGGCTTATTTCTAGTATTTCATTGTTGCCATTTCTTACACAGGGATGGTATATTTAAAGTATCTAGGAAGACATAAAAACGACAAATTTAACCTGGGTCTGTTTCACGTAGAAGGCTCAGATTGAATGCCTCCTTGTTGGTTTCTCATTTTGTGCTGGTTTCCTTGTCAAGCGTGCATGCTTTGCTATTTCCCAGTGACCTTAACTATGTTCCTTTTTGTGTATTTGTTTCTAAACTCCACTGCTGCTCTCACAGCTGCTGTTCAGCCACTGGAAGCCTGTGGTCTGAGCCAGCGCTACCATGAAGGAGACCTCGTTACTGGTGAAATTCTTTGAGGTTGCTTTCTGTGATGTATACTTGATGACTAATTCTTGAAAGTAATAATAGTCATAGCTATCTGAAGTTCTTGTATGTCTACTAAGCACTCTTGTATTATTGTATTTAATTTTCATATGGATTTTTTGAGGAAGATGGGAGTACTTCTGTTGTATTGGTAGGAGACTGTCACTGAGCATGGTAATTTGGATCTAACCAGATATACTGATAAACAGCTTTCTGAATAAAAGTTCTGATCTGTTACCTTTGCTGATTTCCTTGATATAAATGTACTGACCGTGATGAATTCCAGGCTACTAAAGTGTAGTCACAGGGTTGTGCAGAGATGTACACAGTCAGCTCTCACGTGCCTCTATGAGCCAGCTCCAGCTCTTCTCTGGCTCTTACACCAAAGCTAATGTTTCTATTGTGTTTTCTGTTCTCCCTCCCTCCCTCCCTCCCTTTCTTCCTTCTCTCCTCCCCTCCTTCTCTTTCTTTCTCCCTCCTTGCTCCCCGCAGTTATTTTACAGAATCTCCTGTATCGCTATCTCAAGAATATCATGTCCTGTTTGTAGCTTCTTCTATTAAGAGTTTCTTAGAGACATGGAATTATCATCAAATGTCGACGTCCAGGACCCTTATTGCCTTAAATTGAAGTCGAATTAATAGGATTTATTATATTAAGTTGTCTCTTTTTTATTCTTGATAAGAAAAGTGTTTGAGTGTGCTATCAAGTGAAATGCCTGATCATTCCAGATGTGAGCAGCAATTTTATGAACTTATCAGTAACAAATCAAACTGATTTTATTCATGACACAAACCGTTCTTCTTTTTAACATCTTTATTGGAGTATAATTGCTTTACAACGGTGTGTTAGTTTCTGCTTTATAACAAAGTGAATCAGTTATACATATACATATGTTCCCATATCTCTTCCGTCTTGCGTCTCCCTCCCTCCCACCCTCCCTATCCCACCCCTCAGAATGGGAGAAAATATTTGCAAATGAAGCAACTGACAAAGGATTAATCTCCACAATTTACAAGGATAACATAATTTAGGGCCGAAGGAAAGTGTATTTAACTCGCTCTTCTCGTTAGTGTCACTGGTCACTAATGCATGCAAAGTAATTGAGATGATCATGCCTGGTATTCAGACCTTTTCAAATGAGTATTTGGATCTCCCAAGTCTGTGCTCCAGCTCTGATTAAATGTACTTCCTGACACTGACATGCTCATTAAGCATAGAGAACTACAATTAGATGGCCAACTGCCTCATTGTTTTCTGACAAATCTAAGCTGCCCCTCATCAGAGGGTCATTTGTTTCTTAAGTCAGAGAAGTAGGAATGACCCAAAGAGAAGGGTGCTCATTGTCAGGGCTGCAAAAAAGCAGGGGCTACACATCCTAGGCAACAAAGGCCTGAAAGGATAGAACAAGAAGAAATATAAATATAGCACACTTGGAACCAGCCAGCTGGTCCCTCCAAGTAGCTCTGCATTTATGTTCCAACCAGGGAATTGCCCCCTCCGTATGGAATTCTTTCCTGGTCTGAGAAAATCTTCCCAGTCTTTCAGGGCATGCCAGTCTCATCTGTATACTTTGGTAATTTCAATTTAATCATACCAAGCAGATTAAGGGTGTTGGTCCATAGATCCTTCAAGTGTTCATATCTTTTTTAGGCATTTCGGTATGTTCATCTCTGTATACTTTGGTAATTTCAATTTAATCATACCAAGCAGATTAAGGGTGTTGGTCCATAGATCCTTCAAGTGTTCATATCTTTTCTTTGGAGAAATGTCTATTTAGGTCTTCTGCCCATTTTTGGATTGGGTTGTTTGCTTTTTTGATATTGAGCTGCATGAGTTGCTTGTATATTGTGGAGATTAATCCTTTGTCAGTTGCTTCATTTGCAAATATTTTCTCCCATTCGGAGGGTTGTCTTTTCGTCTTGTTTATGGTTTCCTTTGCTGTGCAAAAGCTTTTAAGTTTCATTAGGTCTCATTTGTTTATTTTTGTTTTGATTTCCATTTCTGTAGGAGGTGGGTCAGAAAGGATCTTGCTGATATTTATGTCATAGAGTGTTCTGCCTCTGTTTTCCTCTAAGAGTTTGATGGTGTCTGGCCTTACATTTAGGTCTTTAATCCATTTTGAGCTTATTTTTGTGTATGGTGTTAGGGAGTGTTCTAATTTCATTCTTTTACATGTAGCTGACCAGTTTTCCCAGCACCACTTATTGAAGAGGCTGTCTTTTCTCCACTGTATATCCTTCCCTCCTTTATCAAAGATAAGGTGACCATATGTGTGTGGGTTTATCTCTGGGCTTTCTATCCTGTTCCATTGATCTATATTTCTGTTTTTGTGCCAGTACCATACTGTCTTGATTACTGTAGCTTTGTAGTATAGTGTGAAGTGAGGGAGCCTGATTCCTCCAGCTCCATTTTTCGTTCTCAAGATTGCTTTGGCTAATCAGGGTCTTTTGGTTTTCCATACAAATTGTGAAATTTTTTTTTCTAGTTCTGTAAAAAATGCCAGTGGTAGTTTGATAGGGATTGCATTGAATCTGTAGATTGCTTTGGGTAGTAGAGTCATTTTCACAATGTTGATTCTTCCAATCCAAGAACATGGTATATCTCTCCATCTACTTGTATCATCTTTAATTTCTTTCATCAGTGTCTTATAATTTTCTGCATACAGGTCTTTTGTCTCCTTAGGTAGGTTTATTCCTAGACATTTTATTCTTTTTGTTGCAGTGGTAAATGGGAGTGTTTTCTTAATTTCACTTTCAGATTTTTCATCATTAGTGTAGAGGAATGCAAGAGTTTTCTCTGCATTAATTTTGTATCCTGCTACTTTACCATATTCATTGATTAGCTCTAGTAGTTTTCGGGTAGCACCTTTAGGATTCTCATGTCATCTGCAGTGACAGCTTTACTTCTTTTCCGATTTGGATTCCTTTTATTTCTTTTTCTTCTCTGATTGCTGTGGCTAAACTTCCAAAACTATGTTGAATAACAGTGGTGAGAGTGGGCAACCTTGTCTTGTTCCTGATCTTAGTGGAAATGATTTCAGTTTTTCACCATTGAGGACAATGTTGGCTGTGGGTTTGTCATATATGGCCTTTATTATGTTGAGGAAGGTTCCCTCTATGCCTAATTTCTGGAGGGTTTTTATCATAAATGGGTGTTGAATTTTGTTCATAGCTTTCTCTGCGTCTATTGAGATGATCATTTGGTTTTTCTCCTTCAGTTTGTTAATATGGTATATCATGTTGATTGATTTGCATATATTGAAGAATCCTTGCATTCTTGGGATAAACACCACTTGATCATAGTGTATGATCCTTTTAATGTGCTGTTGGATTCTGTTTGCTAGTATTTTGTTGAGGATTTTTGCATCTGTGTTCATCAGTGATATTGGCCTATAGTTTTCTTTCTTTGTGA
>NC_041226.1:49032928-49042951 GCF_002837175.3 Physeter macrocephalus | reverse complement strand
ACAATTATTGTGTTACTGTCGATTTCCCCTTTTATGGCTGTTAACATTTGCCTTATGTATTGAGGTGCTCCTATGTTGAGTGCATAAATATTTACAATTGTTATATCTTCTTCTTGGATTGATCCCTTGATCATTATGTAGCGTCCTTCTTTGTCTCTTGTAATAGTCTTTGTTTTAATGTCTATTTTGTCCGATATGAGAATTGCTCCTCTAGCTTTCTTTTATTTCCATTTGCATGGAATATCTTTTTCCATCCCCTCACTTTCAGTTTATATGTGTCCCTAGGTGTGAAGTGGGTCTCTTGTAGACAGCATATATACGGGTCTTGTTTTTGTTACCATTCAGCCAGTCTATGTTTTTTGGTTGGAGCATTTTTTTTTTTTTTTTTTTTTGGTGGTACCCGGGCCTCTCACTGTTGTGGCCTCTCCCGTTGCGGAGCACAGGCTCCGGACGCGCAGGCTCAGCGGCCATGGCTCACAGACCTAGACGCTCCGCGACATGTGGGATCTTCCTGGACAGGGGCACGAACCCGTGTGCCCTGCATCGGCAGGCGGACTCTCAACCACTGCGCCACCAGGGAAGCCCCTATTACCATTTTCTTAATTGTTTTGGGTTTGTTTTTGTAGGTCCTTTTCTTCTCTTGTGTTTCCCACTCAGAGAAGATCCTTTAGCATTTGTTGTAGAGCTGGTTTGGTGGTGCTGAATTCTCTTAGCCTTTGCTTGTCTGTAAAGCTTTTGATTTATCCATCCAATCTGAATGAGATCCTTGCCAGGTAGAGTAATCTTAGTTTTAGGTTCTTCCCTTTTATCACTTTAACTATATCGTGCCACTCACTTCTGGCTTGTAGAGTTTCTGCTGAGAAATCAGCTGTCAACATTATGGGAGTTCCCTTGTATGTTATTTGCTTCTCTTGTGTTTCCTGCCTAGAGAAGTTCCTTTAGCATTTGTTGTAGAGCTGGTTTGGTGGTGCTGAATTCTCTTAGCTTTTGCTTGTTTGTAAAGCTTTTAATTTCTCTGTCAAATCTGAATGAGATCCTTGCTGGGTAGAGTAATCTTGGTTGTAGGTTTTTCTCTTTCAACTCTTTAAATATGTCCTGCCACTCCCTTCTGGCTTGCAGAGTTTCTGCTGAAAGATCAGCTGTTAACCTTATGGGGATTCCCTTATGTGTTACTTGTTGTTTTTCCCTTGATGCTTTTAATATTTGTTCTTGGTATTTAATATTTCATAGTTTGATTAATATGTGTCTTGGCATGTTTCTCCTTGGATTTATCCTGTATAGGACTCTCTGTGCTTCCTGGACTTGAGTAACTATTTCGTTTCCCATATTAGGGAAGTTTTCAACTATAATCTCTTCAAATATTTTCTCAGTCTCTTTCTTTTTCTGTTCTTCTGGGACCCGTATAATTTGAATGTTGGTGCATTTAATGTACTTTCAGAGGTCTCTGAGACTGTCCTCAATTCTTTTCATTCTTTTTTTCTTTATTCTGCTTTGCAGTAGTTATTTCCACTTTTTTATCTTCCAGGTCACTTATCCGTTCTTCTGCCTCAGTTATTCTGCTATTGATCCCTTCTAGAGAATTTTTAATTTCATTTATTGTGTTGTTCATCTCTGTTTGCTTGTTCTTTAGTTCTTGTAGGTCCTTGTTAAACATTTCTTGTGTTTTCTCCATTCTATTTCTAAGATTTTGTATCATCTTTACTATCATTACTCTGAATTCTTTTTCAGGTAGTCTGCGTATTTCCTCTTCATTTGTTTGGTCTGGTTTGTTTTTGCCTTGCTCCTTCATCTGCTGTGTGTTTCTCTGTCTTCTCATTTTGCTTAACTTAGCGTGTTTGGGGTCTCTTTTTCGTAGGCTGCAGGTTTGTAGTTTCTTTTTTTTTTTGGTGTCTGTCCGCAGTGGCTAAGGTTGGTTCATTGGGTTGTGTAGGCTTCATGGTAGAGAGGACTAGTGCCTGTGTTCTGGTGGATGAGGCTGGATCTTGTCTTTCTGGTGGGCAGGTCCACGTCTGGTGGTGTGTTTTGGGGTGTCTGTGGCCTTATTATGATTTTAGGCAGCCTCTCTGCTAATGGATGGGGCTGTGTTCCTGTCTTGCTAGTTGTTTGGCATAGGGTGTCCAGCACTGTTGATTGCTGGTCGTTGAGTGGAGCTGGGTCTTGGTGTTGAGATGGAGATCTCTGGGAGATTTTCACCATTTGATATTACATGGCGCTGGGAGGTCTCTTGTGGACCAGTGTCCTGAAGTTGGCTCTCCCACCTTAGAGGCACAGCCCTGACACCTGGCTGGAGCACCAAGAGCCTTTCATCCACACAGCTTAGAATAAAAGGGAGAAAAAGTAGAAAGAAAGAAGATAAAATAAAATATAAAATAAAGTTATTAAAATAAAAAATTTTATTTAAAATAAAATATAAAATAAAGTTATTAAGAAAAAAAATTTTAAGGAAAAAAAAAGGACAGACAGAACCCTGGCACAAATGGTAAAAGCAAAACTCTACAGACAAAATCACACACAGAAGCATACACATACACACTCACAAAAAGAGGAAAAGGGAAAGAAATATATATATCATTGCTCCCAAAGTCCACCTCCTCAATTTGGGATGATTCGTTGTGTGTTCAGGTATTCCACAGATGCAGGTACATCATGTTGATGGTGGAGATTTAATCCGCTGCTCCTGCGGCTGCTGGGAGAGATTTCCCTCGCTCTTCTTTGTTCACACAGCTCCTGGGGTTCAGCTTTGGATTTGGCCCCGCCTCTGCGTGTAGGTCGCTGGAGGGCATCTGTTCTTCGCTCAGACAGGACAGGGTTAAAGGAGCAGCTGATTCGGGGGCTCTGGCTCACTCAGGCCGCGGGGAGGGAGGGGTACGGAATGTGGGGCAAGCCTGCGGCGGCAGAGGCCAGCGTGACATTGCACCAGCCTGAGGCGCGCCGTGCGTTCTCCCGGGGAAGTTGTCCCTGGATCACGGGACCCTGGCAGTGGCGGGCTGCACAGGCTCCCGGGAGGGGAGGTGTGGAGAGTGACCTTGATCGCCCACAGGCTTCTTGGTGGCAGCGTCAGCCTTAGCATCTCATGCCCGTCTCTGGTGTCCGCGCTGATAGCCGCGGCTCGCGCCCGTCTCTGGAGCTCCTTTAAGCGGCGCGCTTAATCCCCTCCCCTCGCGCACCAGGAAACAAAGGGGCAAGAAAAAGTCTCTTGCCTCTTTGGCAGGTCCAGACTTCTCCCGGACTCCCTCCCGGCTAGCTGTGGTGCACTAACCCCTTCAGGCTGTGTTCACGCCGCCAACCCCAGTCCTCTCCCTGCGATCCGGACCGAAGCCCGAGCCTCAGCTCCCAGCCCCCGCCCGTCCCGGCGGGTGAGCAGACAAGCCTCTCCGGCTGGTGAGTGCTGGTCGGCACCGATCCTCCGCGGGAATCTCTCCGCTTTGCCCTCCGCACCCCTGTTACTGCGCTCTCCTCCGTGGCTCCAGAGCTTCCCCCCTCCGTCACCCGTAGTCTCCACCCACGAAGAGGCTTCTAGTGTGTGGAAACCTTTCCTCCTTCACAGCTCTCTCCCACTGATGCAGGTCCCTTCCCTTTTGTTTTGTCTCTGTTTTTTCTTTTTTCTTTTGCCCTACCCAGGTACCTGGGGAGTTTCTTGCCTTTTGGGAGGTCTGAGGTCTTCTGCCAGCGTTCAGTAGGTGTTCTGTAGGAGTTGTCCCACATGTAGATGTATTTCTGATGTATTTGCGGGGAGGAAGGTGATCTCCGCGTCTTACTCTTCTGCCATCTTGAAGTTCCCTCTCAACTTCTCTTACAGATAGTGTTCTGGTAGGTAGCACAGAGCGGTCAGGCACCTCTGAATAATCCGGTGCCCCTGCACTCTCCCAGTCTGTACAGAGTCGACAGTGCCCACGGCTCTGGACCTGTCTGCTCTGATGCTTTGTTACCCCCTCTTGCTTCATCCCTGAGGGTGGCCAGTGGTTCATATGCCCAGACCTCTGCTTTTCTGTGTCTTTTCACTGCCCTTTGCCAGTTACTTTCAATTCAGACCATTTGACAGCTATGTCTTGCTATAAATATAAGTACATGGAGTGTGTGTGTATCATTTCTATCTCTTGACAGTTGCCAACTTAGGAAAACCGCTTTCCTTCTTTCTCTTCCATTTGTAATAAAAAGATCATGGCCCCATTTCAGCTGTTCCATCCCTTTTTATGGCAATGTTAAACCTGTGTATACATAGTCTATATTTAGCAAATAGGTGAAAATAGAATTTCCCAGTAAAGAGAAGAGTTAGAAATAAGACCAAGATGAGATCTCAAATAGAATCAAGTGACTTGACTGGTCAGGCTTAGAGGATTTCAGACTTCCTGGAGTTGTGTGAATTATCTCTGTTGACTTTTTTTTTTTAAGGTTGAATGCATTTACTTATCCATTTATTTTTAGCTCACCTTTTCACCAGAGTGCAGTTCACATGCAGAAAAGTGCACATACCGCCTGTGTACAAATGGGTGAACTCCCACGAAGTGAACATAACACACTCCACAGCCACCCAGCTCAAGTCATGAAACACGACCAGCAGCTGTTCACACACCAGTCGGCTGCTGTCTCACCTGCATCACCGTAGACGACTGTCTGTCCCTGATGCTGCACAACACACGTGCTCTTTTTGTGTGTGTGTGTGTGTGTGCGTGTGGTACGCGGGCCTCTCACTGTCGCGGCCTCTCCCGTTTCGGAGCACAGGCTCCGGACGCGCAGGCTCAGCGGCCGTGGCTCACGGGCCCAGACCTGTGTATACATAGTCTATATTTAGCAAATAGGTGAAAATAGAATTTCCCAGTAAAGAGAAGAGTTAGAAATAAGACCAAGATGAGATCTCAAATAGAATCAAGTGACTTGACTGGTCAGGCTTAGAGGATTTCAGACTTCCTGGAGTTGTGTGAATTATCTCTGTTGACTTTTTTTTTTTAAGGTTGAATGCATTTACTTATCCATTTATTTTTAGCTCACCTTTTCACCAGAGTGCAGTTCACATGCAGAAAAGTGCACATACCGCCTGTGTACAAATGGGTGAACTCCCACGAAGTGAACATAACACACTCCACAGCCACCCAGCTCAAGTCATGAAACACGACCAGCAGCTGTTCACACACCAGTCGGCTGCTGTCTCACCTGCATCACCGTAGACGACTGTCTGTCCCTGATGCTGCACAACACACGTGCTCTTTTTGTGTGTGTGTGTGTGTGTGCGTGTGGTACGCGGGCCTCTCACTGTCGCGGCCTCTCCCGTTTCGGAGCACAGGCTCCGGACGCGCAGGCTCAGCGGCCGTGGCTCACGGGCCCAGCCGCTCCGCGGCACGCGGGATCTTCCCGGACCGGGGCGCGAACCCGCGTCCCCTGCGTCGGCAGGCGGGCTCCCAACCACTGCGCCACCAGGGAAGCCCACACGTGCTCTTTTGAGTCTGGATTCTTTTGTGCAACATTATGTTTCGAAGAAAAAATTTTTTAATTGAAGTACAGTGCTGTACAGTATTTTATGTTACAGGTGTGCATTATAGCGATTCACAATTTTTAAAGGTGATACTCCATTTATAGTTTTTATAAAATATTTGCTATATTCTCTGTGCTGTACAGTATGTCCTTGTAGCTTATTTATTTTATACATACTAGTTTATATCTCTTAATCCTGAGCCCTCCCTAGTCCTCCCCTGTCTCTCCACCCTCCTTTCCCCCCCAGTGGTAACCACTAGTTTGTTCTCGGTATCTGTGAGTCCGCTTCCTTTTGGCTGTCTTCACTAGTTTGTTGTATTTTTTAGATTCCACGTATAAGTGACCTCATACAGTATTTGTCTCAACATCACATTCTTAGATTCATTCCTATTGTTCTTTTTTTCATTGCTATATAATATTCTGTTATAGGAATTTATCAGAAACCTTCCACAGACTTATTTATCCATTTTACTGTGGATGGACATCTCGGTTGTTTCCAGTTTTCAGCTGTTAGGAATATATTGCTATGAATATTCTTGTGAATGCCTTTTGGCATGTGTATGTACGTATTTCTCCATAGCATAGTAGTAGGAATGGAATTGCTGAGTCTTCAGGAATGTATTTTCATTTTAGTAGATACTGCCAGACAGTTTTCTTTAGTGACTGTACCAATTTAGACTTTATGAAAGTTCCAGATGCCCCATATCTCACTACTCTGTATTTTCTCTAATAAACTCTTTTTGCCATTCTGATGGATGTGTGTTGATGTCTTAGAGGTGACTTTAATATACGTTTTCCTAGTGATTAATGACGGTGCATACCTTTCATATGTTAATGGCCATTTGGCCATCTTTGGGGAAAAAAACTTGTCCACGTTTTTTCGGTCCATTAAAAAAACTGGCTTATCTGTCTTTTCCGTTTTTGTTCATTTCTAAAATTGAACCATATCCTAAATCCAGTGTGACTTTTGGTGGGGAGGGTGAGGATCAAGGAAAGGTTATTCAGGTAGAAATATGTATGTGCTCATTCATTTAACAAAAGGTTTATTGAACATCTCTTATGTTCTGTGCCTTTCCAATGGTATAAAGGTAGTGTCTGCCTTTGCAGTCCAGTGGGGTATTAAGGCACATCAAAGACATCAGAAGACTGAGGGTTAAGTGCTTTGCTAATTAGGGACAAGGAGAAAGCCCAGTGAGAAAGCATAAGCAGGGCACATAAATAGACTCAGAGTTTTTAAGAAAAGACTTCCCATGAGAGAAGAAAGGGAACCAAAATTTAGATGAAAAATAGGAGTTAGCCAGATGAAAATGAAGATGGGGAATAGTGTTTTAGGTGGAAGAAGCAAAATCATATTTGAGAAATGGCAGTGCCTGTGGAGAGGAAGGATGTGTTTGCATGTAGATAGGGGGGGATGTTGAAAAAAGTATTCATTGATTTATTTAATTATTGTTTGCTGAGCACCTCTCATGTGCCAAACCCTGTGTAAATTGCAGGGACACAAGGGTGGATAAAATTATTAACCACAACAATGATAATATCTAATATTTCCTGAGTGCTTCCTGTGCTGTGCACTGTGCTGAGCTCTGTACCTGCATTATTTCATTGAACTCCCATAGCCGTTCTGTGACATAGACACAGCTGTTATTCCTGTTTTATATTTGAGAAAACAGGGTCCTCCAGAGCTTAAATAACTTCAGTAAACCTAGAAAGCCTCTATGCCCACTGAAAATAAATCTGTTGGGGACTTCAGAAATTGCACAAAGAACTACACATACCAATTGTAATTGCATTGGAGGGTTACAGTAACAATAAGTTAGATATGGGTCTGTATATGATAACCAGAGTAGATTATAAGAATAAACATTTTTTAGTGTTTTAAAAAAATTATAGGCATATCATATAATACTATATGTATATTATATGTACTATACTAATACTATTTATAAATTATTGTGTATAAAATATTTCTATCCACTTATGATAATAAACAGGTAATAAACGATACTACCTGAGAGCACAGACTCTGGAGTGGAAATCCTTTGTTTGATTCCTGACTCTGCCATTTATTATTAAACTAAGCATGGCAAACTCTTAACCTGTGTGCTTCACTGGGGAAAATATTGTTTTAAATCCCTACTATTAATATATTCATTTCAAAATTTGGTGGTCCTGTGAGGAAAAATATTCAAATTTGCCTTTGGTCTTTTTCTTGAAAGTTTCAATGTGTTGCACCCTAACAAAAAAATCATTTGCCAGCAGAGACCTTGTAAAGTACATTAGTTTGGGGACTGCAGACAGTTTTTGGATTGAACTGAAGGCACTGAAAATAGAAGGTTATAATTGAAATGTCAGCAAATATGACTTTAACAATTCTAGTTGATGCTCTTGGAATATTAAATATACCTGTTAAATACATTTTTCCTTTTCAGTATTTAAATTTTAATATGCATCTCCTACTGCTGCAGCCTATTTCCTATATCAGTAGTCCCCTGTGGCAACTTTATCTTTGAATACAAACTATTCTTGTTCAATATTTGAGTAATGATAATGAGTTTTCTTCTGTAAATAACAGCCTTAGGTACTCTGAACTACAGCCCAGCATAACTTTACCGTTTGCAAGAACTACAAATATTTTTTATTTGTTTTGTATTTTTCATTTGTTTTAGAAAATGTTTTGTATTCCAAATAGCCATTTTAATGTTTTATTCATTACAGTAAACAATTGCAGAACACACGAAGAAAACTGTTGATGGATGTAGAATGGGTAAATCTGTTCTGTTTGTGGGGTGCCCTCTCTCCACTGGGCTGGCAAACCTGAGCTCTTGAAATGCAGTGTTCCAGGAGCCTTCTAGAACAATTTGACAATATGAATTATGTTTGAATTAGCAATCTAAGTGGCCCAGAGCTGATACAAACTCCAAACTATGGAAGAATCCTTGAAAAATCTTATTTTGTTCAGAGCTCGTTTAAGGGGGTCTTGTCCCCTCTGAGGGTTGCCCAGTAGCTTACTTTTCAAACTTTTCCTCAGAAAGGGAAAATCATTCCAGGTGTGTGGTTGAAAGTAGCCTGCTGCAAGCAGTGAATTTATTCTGACTCTCTTATTTTACATGAAATGGTGTGATTTTTGAACTGTGCTCATAATATAGTCAGTTTGTTTTAATACAGTTTCTCCAAAAAAAAATCTAAAAGTGAAAGTGATGCTTCCGTTAGAAATACCATGTTTATTATGTGAATTTATGTTCTTCCTGGCGCACCGATGCAAAGGCCCAGACAAATCTAGGGTGTCCATAGTTTGTAGTTTCCTTGGCCTCCTAGATGTTTTGAATCTGAAGGTCAGGCCAGTGCAGTACATATCATGAACTGATTGATGTGTGGATGGTGTTTGGTTTGTTTGTTGTCAGTACAGCGGTACTGTGTTTATAAATTAGGAGATCTCGTAAACGGGTACAGAGGCTTCATTTCATTTGAATATAACTACATGGGAACCACTGTCAGCAGTTGAGGACCAGCGGCCCTTTGCAGAGAGGACATCCCTTCTCCTTTCCGCTTCCAGCCTTCTTTTGGGTGGCTCCACTGTTTCAGCCTCTTGGCTCTGGGAGCGTGGAGATTTGTAGCTCCCTTAGTAAATTAGCCCAGGGCTGCCCAACTGATGTGCTGGGGGTTGGTTCCAGGTGTGTTGAGATATTGATTTCCTTAAACAGTTGAGGATGCCCTGAAAAGGGTTGGGAAGCACTGAGTTAGCCTTTGGTAACTTCATATGTGGCCTGGCACCTCCACCCGTAAGATGCCCAAGGGTTGGGGGTTCCGGGAGTTTTTTCACAGGAGGACCTCTCTGTGTTTATACCACCATGTGGAGAATGGTCAACTCTTAAAGACCTTCTGCAGAATTAGAAGAAATAAATGCATGTGCTCTTTGCCAAGTAGATCCTCTCTCTCAAGTCAAAAGTTTTGTTGCCAGTGAACCCCCAGTGTCTTCTGAGTCTAGCCCTGCTCACGTTGCCTGGTATCACACTTACTCATAAAGATAGCATCCGGCAGGAACTGACCCACCAGGGATATTTGGTAGAAATCATACCATTGAAAACATGACTTCACACGTAACTCCGTGAAAAAAATGAGGGTTGGTATGAGTTATAATATGTGATTGTCTTTTAGGTACTACTACTTGTCAATAAAAGTGCTGGAAAAATTCCTTAAATGTACAATGAATTCTTTCACCACTTTTACACATTATGAAAACGAGAAACTCTGTTAATCAAATTTGTTTACTCAGAAGAATGCCTAAAGAGAAACATAAAGAGCAACATTGAGACACAGTGGGTGAAAATGTTATTGTCAGTAGTTTTTTTTTGTTGTTTGTTTGTGGTACGCGGGCCTCTCACCGTTGTGGTCTCTCCCCCGTTGCGGAGCACAGGCTCCGGACGCGCAGGCTCAGCGGCCATGGCTCACGGGCCCAGCCGCGCCGCGGCACGTGGGATCCTCCCGGACCGGGGCACGAACCCGCGTCCCCTGCATCGGCAGGCGGACTCTCAACCACTGCGCCACCAGGGAAGC